>NW_010249862.1:0-31618 GCF_000690775.1 Eurypyga helias
AAAAAAAAAAAAAAATTACTTGTATTCTTTCCCCCCTAATATATTAATATATAATATAATATATATTATATAAACCATATAATATATGATTTATATTATAAAGGAATATAAATCATAATATGAGACAGAATGCATCTTTAGTCTGATCAATGTCATGCACATATATACAGTTTTTACTGAAAAGGTTGGGTCAGATTTCCATATAAGCAAGATTTGTGCTATCATCCTGCACCTCTTGAAATTTTTGAACCTTCTGGACAATTCCAATCAAATTTGAGGGAGAAACAGAATCTTAAAATCCATTTACCCTTGTGAAAATAAAAAAGCAATAGAAAAATACTTAAAACAGTGTCTCTTCAAAGAGAAGCAGCTACACATATTGATAATTTCATCCAGTCATGTTAAGCACCTTCTCTGCGATTGTGGATACTTCGCTAAATCCTTCATTTCTTTTATGTTTATCTTGAAATTATTCCCTAAAAAAGTACTAAGACATCTCTTCCTTATGTATGAAGCATGTTCTGTTGGGATAGGGAAATTCCCAGCTGGCTCTTTTCTTCTTATTGAGCGAGGATCAACAGTATGAGAAAGGGATAGTCAAACACATAGATCTTCGGTGTGGCGTGATTCTAAATTTGCCCTGCTATTTCCTTGCGAGCATCTCTGGACGCATATGGTACATCCTAAAATCCTGCTGCCAGCTCCACACTGAGCGGTTCCCATCTTCCGTCCAAGTGTTGGGCCGGGCGCACCTGCTGCCCTGCACTCCCATTGCTGTTGGCGTGGTTACACACCACCCCATCACCTGCTTTCTTGTTCGGTGGAGAAAAGAAACACTGAACAGCTTACCAACTGCTTTCGGCAGAATGCTGCTGTGCAGCAATAGCCAGAGAAATACGCAGCCATGGGTGGTGTGAGGAAAGGCTGTGTGCGGGGTGTATCCCCCTGGAAGGCAATTCTCCACCTCCTCAGAATTATTTCACCTCCAGAATATTGAGCACCCTACATCAGTATCAGTAAGAATGCTTAACATACACGTGTCAGAAAGAGCAACAAAGTTAGCATTAAAAGGTATAAAACAGACAAGTATGTTTTATTTAAAAACATTTTAAGCAATGATTTTTTCCTCCCATTTCCTATCAAATTTTCTCATTTAAAATCACAAAGTAGTTCAAGCAAGATTTCTGTTTCTTAATTAAATGGGAGCTCTTTGGTTGATGGAAGAAAAGCTATGGCTTTCCTTCAGTCTAGTGTCTTCCCTCCTGGAAAAGGATTAGAAAGCAAGAAAAAAGTGTATGAATGTTTGAAAGAAAATTTTCAATCAGCACAATATTATACAGAACACATAAAAAAGAGAAACAAAATGGATAGTAGTATTGATAGTGTTTCAGAGTTTACAACATAATTTCAAGTCCAAGGGGCAAAAATATTATAGAAAATCTCTACCATATGAATTAGGCTACAAGTAATAAAGCTACTGAGGATTAGGCTGTCTTCTTCTGACACCCTGGAAGCACTAAATCCATCTGACAACTCGGCAGCCTCAGACCTAGGTCGCACCCACTGAAGATGATGCTACAGATCTACTTGTCCATAGCAAAAGGCAAACCACCTCCTGTCAAAAATAATCACTATACCAAAGGGTTTGGTATCGAAGGAGGGGGGGAGAAGGTGAAAGGTGTGTATCCTATGTATATTTAGCAATAAAAAGATGTTCATGAGCTTTACAGAAAAGTCTCATATCTGTAATGCTACGCTGGCTGGAAATACTTAATAGAGGTAGGAGAGCAGCATTGCGTAACTTCAGAAATGCGGTTAATAGAAGGTAAATTGAAATAAGTACATAAAATAATGATTGCTGTAAATTACAGCTGGGATCAAGAATCATTCTTTCTTCCAAGCTTTCTTCCATAACAAAAGAACAAGTGTGTCTTTCTTACCCCCAAAGTAACCTGAATGAATTAATCCAAATTCCGTTTGGAAGGAATGTCTGAATCAGTAAAACATCATTAAAGAGCAGCAAACATTGTCACAGAAAGTGCTGAGACTTTAACAAAATTAAAATGAGATTAAATATTCATAATAAAACCATCCAAAGCTTCTATGATTTACAGTAAGCCACACTGGAAGAAACATTGCATTTTTAAATTCAGGACTGCTGTCAACCTTGCAAGGAGAATATATGATACCTCACATAGGAAGAAAGAACACATTTTACCCCTTTTATCTTTTGCATATAAGTTTCTGACAGTTTTTCTTCTACAGTATTTGGTACTGCTTTTACTGAAATCATTGCCTCGGTCTTCACTGGCAAGGGCACAAGCCATAGCCCCTGAGTCACGGAAGGCAAGGGCATGGACTGGGAGAACGGAAAGCCCCCCATGCTCAGTGAGGATCAGGTTCAGGAACACAGGTCCATGGGACCTGATGGAATACATCCGCAGGTCCTGAAAGAACTGGCGGATGGTGTTGTGAAATCCATCATATTTGAAAAGTTGTGGTGGTCTGGTGAAGTTCCCGCTGACTGGAAATGGGGAAACATAACATTGGACTAAATAATTGGTATGATCTGGTATGGAAACTTAAAAGGCAAGCTTTCCTAGTGTTAATGGCAGCATTATGTCCAATAACAAAACAACAGAAATACAAACAGATGCTGAACAATTGCATACATGGTGGTGATTTGATTAATTTATATTATGGCTTGTAAAAATTATATATAGCCACTTTGTTCAAATTCAAAACAGTAAGTAGTTCCACACCCCAAGGAAAGCAACTGTTCATGCATTCAACAGATAATAAAACACACAATAGAAACGAAAACAACCTCACCTACCAGCCATCAGTTTTACTTACTGCTTCAGTTCACATATTTCACTGCTCCCTGTCCACATTTTTGTTTCCAGGCAAAAATAAGTCAGTACCAAAAATAACATCTCCCCCCCTCCACTGTTAAATTACCCATAAATTAGAAACGCCCTCTGCACTTGCCTACTTTCTCCACAACTACATTCATTTATTTCTTTAGGCTTCCATTTTCCAGTTCAGGGGTGTATGCGCTTCTCAGAAGGTCACCAGAACTTTGGGACAACCCAAGGGTAAAAGGGGAAGATAGAAAACCAAGAGAGAGGTGTAACTAAGGCTACATGACAGGAAAACATGAATTACGTCACAAATGCAGATATGAGATTCTAATATTCTTTCTTCACTTTGGTAAGCTTTGAACCAGTTCTGACTGTGGTATCACAGAAGCATTTCTAGAATTTGAACCCAAAAATTATAAAATTGAGCAGAAAGGGTAGAAATCTTCCTCTTCCTTTGCAAACACCCTGGATATAATGAAGCCACAGCTGAACATAAGAAGGAAAATGTCTGGTTTGGATAATATTATTTGTAGAGTTCTTTTAACATTCACAGTTAAATTGGCAGGGAATGTCTTCATTTGGATCCAAATACAGTAGAGAACTTCAAATTGAACAAACTGAATCTGACTTTCAAAAAAAAAAAAGTCTATAAAGACAGTTTCTCCGACCTTTCTGTGATTATCTTCTGGCTATAAAAGGATGAGTGGAAGGTGTCCCTGCCCATGGTAAGGGGGTTGGGACTAGATGGTCTTTAAGGTCATTTCCAACCCAAACCATTCTATGATTCTATGACATGTGCGTAAATAACTAAATAAGGCTTTTAACAGCATCCCTTTCTTAGGATTATTAAAATTCCAGGCATAAATCTTTCTTGGGCAAGAGAAATTAAGAGAAATTAATGTGGTACAGAAAAAAGAAGGAACTTCTCAGAAAAATCTGCTAAAAAGAGAGAGATAACTAATATTAGAAGATCTATTATTACAGCTACAAGATTCCTTCAAGAAAAAAAATGTTGTGGGATTATGCAGGTTCTGCTACATACGCAAAGATTATCTCTGAAAACCACGTCAGCACAGAAAAGCACACAGTAGTAAAGATGTGGGTAAACTGCTCAATCTCATCCGGCTGCACCCAGTAGGGTTGCGCACGTATCAGAATACTTACTACTCTTTTAAGGTAAACAAATGTAATAGATACTTTAAAGAGTTTAAAAATGTAGAGTTTTTCTTGTTCTGATTTGCTAATGATGAAAGAATATTTTGGGATAACATTAAACAAAATGGGTTTAAATTGAAAGTAGGGAGGTTTAGATTGGATATCAGGAAGAAGATCTTCACTGAGAAGGTGAGGAGGCACTGGGACAGGTTGCCCAGAGAAGCTGTGGATGCCCCATCCCTAGAAGTGTCCAAGGCCAGGCTGGATGAGGCTTGGAGCAACCTGGTCTAGTGGAAGGTGTCCCTGCCCATGGCAGGTGGGTTGGAACTGGATGATCTTTAAGGTCCCTTCCAACCCAAACTGTTCTGTGATTCTAAACAGCTGATGGAAACAAACAGAGTATTCACTCTCTCATTCTTCTCCTCCCCCTCCCTGCACTTTGAACACTTAGATTGCATAAGAGGCCTTTGTGTCAATCAACAGCTTTTTCCTTTTTTGTAGGGCTACGTTGGTTTTTTGTAATTAAACATTGTTAATGCTGAACCCAGGGATAAAGTATTAAATAACTAAGCAAAAATGTTTTTAAATCTTGAAGCAATTTTTTAGGAATAATAACAGAAAGCAGTAGATTAGGAATTTTTTTCCCCTAAACAACCACTCTCTCCAACACAGACCTTAGTTATTTTATGTGGTATTGTCATCCAATACGACCGACGTCTGTGGGAAGGGAGGCATGCTAATATCCACCGACAAGGAAATTTTAAAATATGACTGCAAATCCACAGCATCATGTTTCTCAAGTACTTTTTGCAAATCAAACCCCAATTAGGACACTACTCCAGTTGTCAGACTCTAATGATGATTTGCAATAGTCATCATAGGCACAAATACCCTAATTTAAAAGCAATTAGCAAGCCACACCATTTGTAACAGAACATTCTGAATATATCTAAAAACTGGCTGTGCCTTACAGTTTGTTTTTTAACAGTTCAACTCCATTTTTAGCACTAACAAAAAGAAATTATTAGCCAACCTGTAAAAATATGCTGGTCTATTGTTTCCAAAATTGAGCATTTCTTTTCTATCACTGAAAGCATTTTTTCCAATTGGAAAAACACTTTTGAAGAAAACTGAACAAGTATTCTGTACAAAATTTATTAAGGAAAAAAGATAAATGTCTCTTTTCCAGTAAAAGCCCTAAATTTGCCTACCTTAAGAGATAAATGCAAGAGCTGTCACATACAAACAGTATCTTTCTTTAAAAGAAGGCTGTGACCATCATTAACTGTCGTGAAAAATGAAGGAAAATGAAACTTTGGGGGTGATCCTCCACAGTACATAGAACTTCAATAATCCAAAATTATAACTGAAAGCAACCGATCCTTTTCGGTTGCTGTATGTCAAAACCTGTATGTCAACCTGTATGTCAAAACACTACCTTTTACACTTACTCAACACTCCAGGATTCCATTTCTGTTCTACGACCCACTCCCATAGCACACCTTGTCTATAAAAACAAATCTTACTTTTTATTTACTTTTAACTTTGATTAGGTAAGCTAGCTATGTTTGTCAAATCAAACCTCCAGTACTTTATATACTACAAGGTAGATCCAGGTCCCTGTAAAATTGGCACAGTATGTTTAGGCTACTGGAGGAAAAGCAAGTCAAACACTACTAAATGAGCCTAACGAGCACTGTCTTTCAAGCCTGAAAATAGTATGTATTACATTATACAAAAGTATATTGGTCTTACATTTTAGCAGAATATATTACTTTTAGAGGAAATGACTGGAACAGATACAGGCATAAACATTAACATCATCAGTACTTTGGAACTCTTCTCTGCCTTTATTGCTGACAAATAATGGAATCTGGAAATACCTGTGACATACAGCCACTAATGGATAACAAAGATTTTATTATGGCATACAGAATTTCTTCAGACATCAAGCTCTGACTTTGAGAAATGGGTAGTTTTTCAGTAAACAGACATGACAGATGGGATTGTGCCCTACTCATGAAGTTAATGTACCACCTGACCTGATACCCTGCTGGAAGAATTCTGAAGGGTATGCAGCCTTTGCTGATCCTCCCAATATATGCAAGTTTCTGTTAAAAAACAGCGATGACAACAAACTTTAAGCAGGTACCTCTGACATTACCAGATCTAAATAAATTAGCACAACTGCCAATCTGTTGTGCTATATTAAATCATGCCTTAGATTAAAGCGACCCTGCATCATATCGTTAGGCAGTTTCACCTTATGTGACACCAGGAAGACATCGCACGCTGAAACAGCCCCTGCTGTTTGCAACAAGCTCTGTTGGAGCAAAGTACCAATATTAAAAAAGAACCTACCACAAGCAAGGTACAGACTCCAGTATTCCACAGGAAAAGATCCTGCAAATACGGGAGATGGGTTAAGGGTAAATGGAAATGTGTGGAAGCATTCACATTTTTCCAGTTTGAACTCCTCCCTAGGGAGCACAGGTCTCCCATAACAGACAACTGTGACATCAACATGAATTATTACACTTCAGACAGACCTCCACATAGCTCAAAAGTGATCAAGTATCAGCAGCAGCTTTCATCCTTTCCAGCTCCACAGTTGCACAAACCAGAAAGAGTAAAATTCCATGTAGCGGATTATTTGTTTCATAATTGATCTCTCATTCTATGGTGACAAACTAAAGTCAGTAATGCTTGAACAATTTAACAAAAAACCAACAACAACAACAAAAAAAACCCAACCACCAAACAGAACAACAGCGGGGAAAAAAAAATTAAAAAAAAAAAAGGAAAAATCAGAAATCTGCAGAAACAACTGAAAAATTTGCTGGAACTTGTCTGTGCCTTTATGAAGGGAGAAGAGATGAAGTACACCAAATCTGAACCACCTCTGCTGACAAGGTTTTACGTGCTCAGAAAGCACAGCGCATTTACAAAGCTCTATTAAATGCATTTGCTTTAAACTTCTTTTAATTAAGAAATGAACTAAAAATTAATCCTGAAGGAACAAGAAGTGCAAAGAAAATAACCATTAGATACCTGAAGTCCTTTTAAGTCTACTTTGCTGTAAAAACTATTATGATTATCCTCGGATGTCAACATGCCATTTGATAATAAATGTTTCATACAAATTAGGTGTGAATTGCTGTTTGACAAGCAAAATTAATCCAAAATATTTTGTTACTCATATTGCATGTAACTTTGCTATAGCATGTTCCACGCACAACTCAGGTCCTAAGAGGATACTGTTTCCTCAAGAACTAGCAGTATTATTGTATTAATTTAGAAGTTTATCTTTAATTTCTATAATTATTGTCCTCTGCTGGAAAATATAATCAGTGTAAAACACAGATATTAGCCAGGTTTGCATCCATTTTCATAGGGATCTCACAAACTCCCTGAATAAATTCCATCTTTGACTCAAAAAAAAAAGAACTGGCAAAGCAACGTTATGTACAGAATAATTTTAAAAAGGAAAAAAAAGAGAAAAAAAGATTAAACAGTGACAAAAATCAGGGAAGGAGTAAAGCACCTAAACACAGAAATCCATGAGGAGTACCATGGAAAATGAGAGCACAAATTCAAACAACAGCAAAAAGCTACAGAGAAGGGAAGAAAGAAGATGCATATCGTGTGTGTCTATACACTGTTCCTATAGCACACACACTGAGTAGCTTACCTATCGGTGATGCCAAATTATGTATTAGCAGGTACAATTCTAAACCATTCTTCGCAAGATACAAATACAGCTAAGACTAGAAAAAGAATTACAGGTGAGTGCAATATCACTTGTATATAAACTGGGAAAAAGAACAATAGTTAATTCACAGTGTATGAATATTGAATCATTTTGTTAAGGACAGGAAATTAAGAACAACTCAAATGTGTTGGTCTTTCTTTCACAGCACACGCTTGGGAAAAGCCACTGGGTTAACCATAACCTCCCATCTATGAAATTAAACCTTTGCAGATTCTGTATCCAGACATATTCTCTGTATCCAGAGCAGTGTGGCCAGCAGGTCGAGGGAGGGGATTCTGCCCTGTTCTCTGCTCTGGTGAGACCCCACCTGGAGTGCTGCGTCCAGCTGGGGAGCCCCCAACATCAGAAGGATATAGCCTGGTTGGAGCGAGTCCAGAGGAGGCCCCGAAGCTGCTCAGAGGGCTGGAGCACCTCTGCTGTGGGGACAGGCTGAGAGAGTTGGGCTTGTTCAGCCTGGAGAAGAGAAGGCTCCGGGGAGACCTTATAGCACCTTCCAGAGCCTGAAGGGGCTACAAGGAAGCTGGGGGGGACTTTTTACAAGGGCCTGTAGTGACAGGACAAGGGGAAATGGGTACAAATTGAAAGTGGGGAGGTTTAGATTAGATATCAGGAAGAAGGTCTTCCCAGAGAGGGTGGGGAGCACTGGGACAGGTTGCCCAGAGATGTTGTGGATGCCCCATCCCTGGAAGTGTCCAAGGCCAGGCTGGATGAGGCTTGGAGCAACCTGGTCTAGTGGAAGGTGTCCCTGCCCATGGCAGGGGGTTGGAACTAGATGATCTTTAAGGTCCCTTCCAACCCAAACCATTCTGTGATTCTGTGATTTAATCTTCCAACACAAGATTTATCCAGGAGCTATGGAACTGCACATGTTAGGTCATCTGACAGAAGTATACTCTGAGAATTGATGCTCTGAAGTGGTGACTTCACTCTGAGACTCACACACTGATTTTTTTTTCCCCATAACACCTAGCACTGGTCACCTCTCTAGGTTTTAACTGCCCCTGCTTTTCAGATCCTCTTTTTGCTGACATCTACAAAACGTGAGGCAGTTACAAACAGAGAAGCGAGGTGGTTTGTTGTTTGGGGTTTTTTAAGTTTTAAAACATTGTATCTTCTTCACCCAACAGTTTTATGAGTTATGTTTAGGCAAACAGAAATCCTTATATCAATGTGATGCAAACAACAAAGGAAATTTTATAAAAATCTTACTCCCAGTAGGAGTGTATTTCACTAATAAAGTTCCCCACAGTTCTCTTAGATAAAGAGAGAAACACCGTAAGTCAGAATGTGCATGGTGTAGCTGTATCTAATAAAGGTTCATCCTCCATTGTGGTTGGCATCACTGAAAGATTTTTTCCATGCAAATTTGATGCATTTGTCATAGACACATTTGTTTCTCTTCTTATTCTTCCATACAATAGATGATTGCAAAGTGTAGTGCTATAATACAGTAATAACACACCCTTTTTCCCACCTAAGTACTTTTCTTTGTTTCACATAGTCATCTCTCCTATTCTGGACCGAATGTGCTGTTCTTGTCTTCCACTGTGATCTTCCCTGCTGCTTTAGTTCTGTGGGTTAACTGCTTCCCTGCACCAACCCATCGCATTGTATTCTGTCTTACTCTGATCCACCTGTGTACTCATGTGGACACATGCTTGAATCTGTCTTTACCCTTGGAAGACAGTCTTCTCCCTAATGTAAGGTATGGGCTGAGAAAATAAACCAGGAACTGACTTTTAATGTGGCCAGAAAACTAAGGGTTGATGCATTCTTCTGATATTAGTAATCAAAATAAAATATCACTCTGCATTGAGGACTATTCTCTTTACATACCAGACATAATTGCTATATGGATTATATGTATTTTACATATTTACAACCATTTACATATCTATCAATTATACGTTTATGTAGTTTTATAAATTTTTCCCATATAAATATAGCGTTTGCAATGGTTGACATTTTGAAGATTAGTAAGTTATCGACATATAAATTGAGTTCATTGCCATGGAACGGCTTCCTTTCTCTGTTACCTGCACACTACTTTCTTTCATTGCTGTACACTTTCTGTACAGGACTGTTACCTGTTTAGTTAATTGGTTTTCTGCAAACTGGGTAGGACTTTATGATACTGGATAAGTCTAAGAAGATTCGAATAACACCTTACCACAGGAAGCTGAAAATCTGCATTGCCCTAAAGGCACGTACACTTTAATATGGCCATAATTTGCTCACAGCTAACTTATCCAATACTGTCTACATTTTTGAAAACATCCTAAGCTTCAGCATTGCTCTCCGTGATAAAAAGCACATTCCAGAAAGCTGGTGAGTTGACTCATACACTCTACTTAAATCTAAACTGAATATTCCTCCTTTGAAGTTGGTAGCTGAACGTTGACTCAGACTTTTTATAATCCATAGCCTACCATGCAAATTAATAAAACATTTTTTTAACATCACTGCAAAATTCTATTTTTATATACTACTCCACTTCTAGAAAGGCAAGAGAAGAATTAGAAATTATTTTATGTCATTAAGGCATCTCTCAAATCTTAAATATTTAACAACTGAGGAAACAAATGAAGGACAGCACATCAAAACCTCATTTGCAGCTAAAGACACAGCATTGTTAAAGATATAAAACCAAACACTCTGTTAGGTTTAAAACAAACATCCTACCACTGCAGCTCCATAATATAGCTTCGCTTTAGCTATGAGATACGATGCATTTCCCTTGCGTTTTATCTCTGCTTTTTAAAACAATATTTGGATATTAACCAGAGGCAAAATGTTCAAATGCAAATGACTCAACTCTCCCCATTGAAATGGGCAAGATTTTGAATAATGAAAATTGAGGCATGAAAAAAAATGCAAACTTTCATAAAACTGATCAGCACAGCAATCTATATTTGAGCTATACTTAGAAATAAGTAACATAAGCTCCTAACACTTGGCTGTTGCAATCTGAATAATTGCCATATGCTGTGTTTGGAAAATATATGCAAATATATTATGTGCAGCATAAGTAGATCCAGCCATAAACTTATCTGGGTGAGGTTTTTTCCCCCTTTTCCTTTCATGGAAACCCAGTAAAGCCAGTGTTTAATATTCACTGAGTTACAGACATACATCTCAATGCCACCAGGTTCAGTTTGCGCTAGTAGGTCCTGTTATTTATGTTTCTGAGGTGATTTTCTGCGCTTGAGGGACCCAACAATGACAGAAATTACTGGAACCTGGAACACTTTGCACCCCTTTTCTCACTAACTGGCATTGTTGCACAGGGGCCGGATGCAAAAACCTGTGATTTAAAGGCTTTGGTCGTGCAGAACCTGAGCTTCCACACTGTGGGTGGAAAACACATCTTGCAATTCCCCTGAGCACAACACATGGAAATTACAGCTGACCTAATTACACATTCTCAGCTGAAATAAATAAATAGAGTTTTATTGGGTTAGTTAATATTAGCAAAACTCTGCTCCAAGCAAAATCATAAGAAGTAGAAAAGGAAATACCAAATTGTCCTACAAGAAGGCATCTGTAGCACCCCATTGCTCGTTACTGAAACTCGCTTTCTAGCCCATGCAATAAATTGTGCTACAGGCCAGGGAAGACATTTACTAAAGGATATTTAGAAGTTGTGTAGAACGTAAACAAAACAATTATCTTCCTACATCACACAGCAGTGAATTTTTGGAAATTTATCCTTCATAAAGTAAAAACACCCCAACCAAACAAACCTGAGTTACAATGTAATCACCCTTCATAAAAGCAAGCAGCCTAGTACAAGACAGAAAGTATTTATTCACTATAAACACATTATCAACATCTATTAGACTATTGCAGAACTTTTCCTGGGCTTTATTAACCTTCAAATCCTTTTCTGCCCATGGAAGTCCTACGATCACTGAGATAACTACCCTACTAACTTAAAACCTTCAGCCTGTTTCAAGCCTCATGCTCCTTGGTCACAGCTTTATGGGATAGCTCAGCTTTGTGTAGTTCTATTTGAGGTCCCTTCCTCATCTCTATGTAGATATACTTTCTAGCCTTTCCCCTTCTTACCACACGTAATTATGAGACGCTCAAAGATTACCGTTTTGATGTTGTAAGTATTTTTGTAAGTGAAATGAATGTATTTCTACTATTCATAATAGCTATTATTAAAATATTTTAATACTATTTTATATTCTTTATAATCGCTATTATTTAGTATTTACATGTACAAGTAATCGCTTCTCACTTGTACATGAAAACAGTTGTTAATGAAACTTGAATTTCTAAATAAAACCAAGGAAATTTAGGAATATAAAATGGAATATAAAGCATACCAAAGCCCATGCATGTAATAAAACTGTTAGGTGTTTTGAGGATGTTTATGTACTGCCACTTCACCCAAGCACTCTAGCTTTCAAACAATAGTGAAATTACTGATCATTACTCATAAAGAAGGTACTCTAGATACACAAAAGATTAAGCAAGGTGCTTAAAAAAAAATCTCAAAGGTTGCATCGCTATAATAGACATTTGTAAACTTGAGAAGATCATCACTTTTTAAAAAGAAAAAGTGTCCCTGCATAAGCCGGCCTTTCCTGTTACGTGGTGTTAGCAACACGACATCTATTAAATTATCAATGCACACCTCTTGGGTTATGTCCCTGTCACCTGCTCAAGTAATGTTTATCCTGTCATCACAACCAAGAGATTCAGAAGACAAACTTACCCACGAGGTGAAAGGAAAAAAATGCTTCTTTCCAAATTGTTTTACATATTAAAGGCAAATGATTCCAGTAATTTCCTTTACACAGCCTGTATGAAGCCTTTAGGAAAAAATGTTTACAGATCTGTTTTCCTCCATTTCCCTCACCTTTCCATTTCCTTTCCACAACACCTCCCCCTTTTATTTTCTTACATTGAACAAACACCGTACAAGCAAGTCTTTTACAACTTTTTATGCAATTATTATTTTTAAACTGTATGTTACATTGAAAAAAACTCCTTATAAATTTTATGGTCTATAGAATCAAGAGTTGCCTGGATGATAACTAATGACACAAACATTTCCTAGTCACCTCTCAGTAGCAAATCAAATCGAGAGGCAATTTACATGCCCAGAAGAAGTAAAAATTAGTTCCACAAAAACAAAAATCATAACTTTATTGCAACTGGGATGCTGCCCCACATATTGAAAAGGCTGGGGCTTGTTCTTTAATTCCCAGTTTGGTGGATTATCATATAAGAATTTCAGTCCTGTGAGCAAGTAAATTTAAGCACTGTATATTATGAAATGTATGAAGTTTTATGATTAAGATCTCGTCTGTGCCATGAAGTTTGCTCTTAAGATCCAACTGACCCTGAATGACTGCCAATCACAAATACAAAGCAAAATTAATTTTTAGTAAAACAGAACATGTGTGTGTCCTGTAAATGGACAAATACACAAAATTTCATGTAAGCGTGTGTGATGCTGTTTTGCACAAGTTGGAATGACTATTTGGCTAGTCATTAGTTTAAAATATTCTTTAAATCATCTCTGTCTACTGATGTGACCATGCATGTTGAAATCAAAGTTCACTTTAAAAGGGAAAGGTCCATGTTTATTCTGTGCTTTTAAAGCATCTAGCCCATGCCATGTGTTTCTGGTTCAAAAATCAAGCTTCTACATGTCACTGGTACAAACCTGTCAGAACAGAAAAAGGCAAAAAATATAACATATATATAATATATAATATAAACATAAGGGCAAAATACTTCTATAATCTCTATCAAAAGGCCTCAGAGCAGAACAGAGCCTGACAGTGAATAAAGTGTCTGAGCATAAGCAGACCCCTTCTGTAGTGTCAAACACAGATTTAACTTTCCTGTCAGTATCAGACCACTCTGACACAGGTTTGGTATTATTTTCATTTCTCACTAATCATAGGATCGTAGAATGGTTTGGGTTGGAAGGAGCTTCAAAGCTCATCTATAGTCCAAGTCCCTGCAATGAGCAGGGACATCTTCAACTAGATCAGGTTGCTCAGAGACCAGTCCAACCTGACCTTGAATGTTGCCAGGGATGGGGCATCTACCACCACCAGATAACTTACTGCAGATCAGCAGAGCTGAAAATACAAAGTATGTTTCAGTAGAAGAACTACATACGCTGCAGCCAGTTCTCATTAATGATCTATATAAATGAATGTATAAAATAAAGGGTTTTGCCTTTTTTTTTCTTGAGAGGGTATTTTCAATACCATTTCTTTATATTTCTTCCTTTAAATTCAGTTATTTCAAGAAATAAACTCTGAGTGCATTGCTCACATTCTTCATGCCATGAACCCATTTTTCAGCTAGGGGAAGTGGAAATATACGGAGCATTTACTCAGCACAACTCTAAATACAGTCTCCTGTATATCAGAGAAATCTCTGTCCCCATTCTACTCAAACAGCTGCAAGTGAGTAAGCAATTTCTATATGGAGGAGATGAAAAAACACTTAAGCAGGTGGATGGCTACTGGTATGGAGGATGTGTTTCCCTTCCTGACTTCAGTTCCTGCCAACAGAATTGTAACCAGAAAAGTCTATCTTTCATATTTTCCACTGACCCTTCAGGAACTATAACCTGCCCTTTCATGAGGAAATCATTTCCATTTCTCCCATGTGTTCCTGTTCTATGCCTTAGCAACAAGCTGTTTGTCACTGCTATGGCTCATCTTTGTGGTAGCTGCATGGATATTTCTTTTAGATTTTTCCAACGGTAGATGTGAGCATTCTGCTTAAACGAGGCTTAGGTACCCCAACATGGTCATTCAAAGGCTAGCTTCCTGCTTTTCTGTTTATGCATGCATACAGCTCCTGTAACGTAAACACAGCTTATGCTTAACTCCTCCAAGTTTATTAGCAGGACTGCTGTTTACTCTTCCTGAAATGGAGAATGGCACATGCTAGAGAGGCCAGTTATTTTTCTTTGTTCACAGCAACTTTAATGAATTTTGAGAAATTTATAAATGGATGGAAACACAAATAAATAAATAAATAAATAAATGAGTTGATAGATAGATAGATAGATAGATTGATGGAAACACTAATATCACAAACTGAATTTGCATTGAGTCTTTTTTCCTAATAGGCAAAACCCCTCAGCTCAAGGCCATAGTAGCTCCTGTCGCTATCTGCAGTTGTGTTTTCCTCAGTCGCACAGGTCCTTTCTTCCCTTGCTTTCCCACCAGCCACACCAGCTTTTATAAATCCTTGTTTCCTTCCTGCTTCTATCTTGCTGACCACTACTACTGCAAGGCAGAAATGGTTCTGCTGCAGAGAACTGCCTCAGACAGCACCAGTCCCCAGTACGTACCAACACCGGAAGAAAACCACAGAAGCACAAACCCAAAAATCTCAGATATTTTCCTTTCATAACACATTGTACCATGCTTTAAACATTGGTATCTAAATACTAATTTCTAAAAGCATTTATATCTAAAAACATGGCATAGTTTAGCAGCATACAGTTGTGTCTTGACTTCTAATTTTGCAATCTTCAGTTGGAGAGGTGCAAGCAAAGAAAAAATGACAAAATTCTACAACATAGCCTGCTGATGTGGAATGCTGAATGCCAAAATTTCACCTTTGATGCTTCCCTCAGTCTAAGGGGTTGAGTCAGTGACACCTAAAATCAGCATCAGTTGATTCTGAGTAAGGTTTGCATAGCTTGAATTTCGTGTGGCTTAAATGGCTTTCAAAGCTGTGAGA
Source organism: Eurypyga helias (assembly GCF_000690775.1). NCBI lineage: Eukaryota > Metazoa > Chordata > Aves > Eurypygiformes > Eurypygidae > Eurypyga > Eurypyga helias. Next base: position 15,526 of record NW_010249862.1, read on the forward strand.
GACAGACTAAAGACTCTAAGTACACAAATAACATGTAAGCATCAAGTACACATGAAACAAATGTGATTATCCACATAGAACCGAGCATTTACGCAGCTTCAGCAATTTTCAGATTGGATGTGCCTCACAGATTATCAGTGAAGTCATTAACACATAAATATATTTAAGTCTTGTTAAAAAAATGAGCATATTTTACCAGTGGAAAATTTTGTTCTCATTTGTAAAGGAATTTAATATGTGAGGACGAAGGAATTTCACCAGAGGAAATAACTTTAAACCCAATAAATATTCTCTGAGATAATAACTTGAAATACTAGGACTGGAACATCTTTAGCTCTGAGGAAGCACACAGAAGCAATCAGTATCTAAAACAGCTTAGAATTCAGTTTGTACTCTATTTTCATGTGTATATATAACAGCAGGTATACTTTGCTATTATAAACTCCAGAAAAAACATGCAACAATCATTCTTTGTCACTGCCATGCTCCCACCCCCACCAAAGCTACCCTGTGTATTTGCCCAGCATCATCACGAGAGGTGATTTCTCTCTTAAAAATACAAAACCTTGATTGCTTTTTAAGAAACAGATGTTTTAGAGCAATCTCCTGAATGCAACCTCAAAGAGCTCATGTAAATCTCCTACCGAGATCTACATTTCCTCATTTCAGAATGGTGACTAATAGAAGAATCTGTGGGTATTCATAATCATGTAAGGCATAATATTATTACTTCTGTGTATTTACTAAAATACATTTGAATTTACTGATTTTCAGATCTAAACCTTTTTGCAGTTCACTGACATCAAACATATGGAAAATAGTGTGGCAGAAATGGTTATCACTTTTGTCATCACTTTTTGTTATCACCTTTTGTCACTTTAATAGGAAAGTAAGTGAACATAGTAAACATACTATAAAGATGTAGAATAGATTCATTCATACCAGAGTAAACCCAAAATAAAGAGAAAACTGCAGTGGGGTGGATGTATTGTAGCCAAGCAAAGCATAGCATTTACAGAAAAGAAAGAGAACTTATCAACACTGACATAATTATCATAGCTGGGGATTCATTTTTGTTTTGCCCAAGCCTGTTATCAAGTGCAATCACTGACAAAGCACCTAACTTCCACCTATTACACACATTACTAAAACGACTCTGTGAATGCCACAGCCTTTCATTAAAGTAAATAGCAGGGGGAAAAGAGAGTTGATCAGAGGCCAGGGTTTCCTTCGGAGAAGTACCTCCTTCCCTGTGGGAGAGGTATGTAAAATCTTGCACGTTGCTCAATTACTAGCGTATAAAGGGTCTGGCACAAACTTCCTCTGATTTTGGACATAGGAGCAATACAGCAGTACCTATGGAAACTGAGCAGTGACTACACACTGCAGATAGGATTACAGGTACCACTACGAGAACAGTGAAGACAAGGACTGAATGTAGCCTTGTATGCATTCACGCACTAATGCACAGTCCCCAGAGTGTGATCAGGCAACCCAAGCTTTTAGTATCGCTACAGGAGGAGTAAGTTCCCTCAGCCCACTTTGGATTTTTTTTGGTAGAGGAACCAACTTCAACTACTCCAGACAGGCATCTTTCAGTACATCACTGCAATCCCAAACACAAGAACAGGCGATGGAGAGTGGATAGAAAGCAGCCCTGAGGAGAAGGACTTGGGGTACTGGTAGATGAAAAGCTGGACATGAGCCGGCCGTGTGCGCTGGCAGCCCAGAAAGGGGGACCTGAAGGGGCTACAAGGAAGCTGGGGGGGACTTTTTACAAGGGCCTGTAGTGACAGGACAAGGGGGAACGGGTTTAAATTGCAAGTGGGGAGGTTTAGAATAGATATCAGGAAGAAGTTCTTCCCGGAGAGGGTGGGGAGGCACTGGGACAGGTTGCCCAGAGAAGCTGTGGATGCCCCATCCCTGGAAGTGTCCAAGGCTGGACAAGGCTTTGAGCAACACATTGATCTGAGAACTGGAATCTGATTAGTTTAAGGTGACGTACCATGCCAAGTCAGACGTGATAAATCACAACACCTGAAGAAACAGGCAGTATTCCTTGTATTTGATGGAAAGGCAACTTATGGTAGTCAGGTTCTCATGAAATGTTTTTGCAGCACCAACACTGCCCTTTTGTTACTTGCAAAGAGAGCTTTCAGAACTTATGCTATCTTGTCACTTTTCGTAAAAACACACACACAAACCTCACCAACAGAAATGTATTAAAATAGTGTGTTAGGGAGGAAAGAACTCCAAATAAACACACACAGTTAACATGCAGGATAAAGGGAAGGAAAGGAAGAACCCCACCCTAACATATTTATGTTATTAAAATGACAAATGTCATATTTTTATTCCCTTTCAGTGGGAGTTTAGGCAAAGATCTGGATGCAAAATACTAGAAATCCTGTTGCATTAAATGAGTACTTCTTTTTTTATAAACATAGAACACTGTTGATTTAATGTCTCTAAATGCAAAAGAGCCTTTTCCTGCCAGCTAGCCATTTAAACATTAATAAGCTTTCAGTCAACCATAAAACTATACTACAACATTACTAGAAGGAGATAAAATGTGAGGGCATTCAAAAATGCATTGAAGATTTTAAAAAAAAAGTATGATCTGCAAATAATGATGAACATTTAAAAGAACAAACACGCTGGGTCATGCCAAAGGTCCACATGGCTCCCACAGTTCTGCTACTGCATTTATTGCTGAAGGATGGTAATGATAACCTAAACCTTTGACTGTACTGCTGGCAGCAAAGTACTCTGGCTTTGTATTCCTACAAGCTTGCCTTGTTCTAACGCCCCAAGTTATCCCTGAGCTCTACAGAATGAAATGACTCAGTTAAATACAATGAGATGGCGCTATCTGAAACCTACAGCCATTGTTAAATGTTTCCATAGATGTTCACTCACTGCACATAGCTGTCAAAAAACTCTTTATTAGAAAGAATTTATTAGAGAAATTATATCTGCTGCTCTGCAAAACAGATACTGGTTTTACTATCACCAACTTGTTGCACAAGTCTTCATTTTTACATGTCAATACAATTTTAGGCCTTATTCTACTTGATAGTTTGGGAAACCAGTAAACAATCTTTTTTTATGACAGTACAGAATTTATATGCTAGAAAATAAAGTTTTAAAGTTTCACTTTCCATGGTGGGGATATTCTATGAAGATTCTCCACTTTTCATTCTCGCTGCATAACACTTATTTTCCTTCATGTAAACCTGCCCAAAGAAGTACACCCAGGAGGAGAAAAGCAAAAAAAATTTCAAACTGAGTAATATATCTCATATGAGTTAAGAGATTTTTTAGTTCTGTTAATTCTCTCTCACCTATTTTAGATATTGATATTGTTATTTAAAACTAAATGTGCTAAAGACGACCAAATATGCAGAGGTATTGAACCACACTGCCGGTTAAAAATTACAAGATCCCCAAATAAAACACAGCTTCTTTCATAAATTTTGCTTTCACAATTCTCTGTCATCATGAGGCAGCCAGCAAGGTATTATTGTTCCAAACAATATTTACAGCAGAAACGTGAATTTTCCTTTTGAATGCTGAAGAAAGATTTCGGCCTTGTCCTCTCCTATGGTGCTCAACCCACGACTTGTGTTTGAAAAGTGTCTTTGGAACTACAATGTCCCATGGCATCGGTCACCTCTCGTTTTTTTCTCTCATGGCATTTGGGTGCTGCCCAGCTAATCGAGACAAAAGCATTTCTCAAGGTTTTTGAAAACCCCATTCCTTACTGGTAGATGGCCTCCAAGTTAGCAGCATCGCTGTCCTTCTCAGGAAGAAGAGAGAGAGGATAAATTGAGTTAGTGAGCAATCAAGACATCAGCAGCTCTATACCCCATGTAAACAACTTAAGCAAGCAATTACAGCCTGTTCTACCAAGCATGGAGGAACTTTGGTTTTGCAAGCTATTTTAAATTCTTTGAGCATCCTATTTTCAAAAGCAACAATCTAAATTCAAGACTATGAAAACTCTCTCATGCACATTTAAAATTATCTTCTAAATCCCTTGTATCAAATGCCAGCTATTTCTTCCAAATTTGTCTAGAATTGCAACCTACTGAAACATATTTATTGGCAATAAGACATAGATTTGCTCAAGCAGAACATCACTGACAGTTCATAATATGAATAATCCTTTTTCATTTAGTGGGCTTTGAGACCAAAATTGGTGGGGATAAAAAAATTGTACACTTCTGCAATAATCCATGAGCACACATGAGAATTTACTTCTTTGCTAATAAAATACATTGAACAGCATTCTTCTCTCTCAAGTACAGAATGATTGTACTCAGTATTTCTTATCTCTCGTTTTCTATTTGTTGCCTGAAATATTCTCCCCCTGTCTTCAGAAAAAATACACATTATTTCATGAATACTTTTTCCCAAGTAACGAACCAGCAGTAAAAAATACATTTGAGTAACGAAATGGTCTCCTGATCATTGCAATTTGGTTTTCAACATGAATTACCATTTGCTTGAGGTGCATTCCAGATTAACCTGTCCGTTCTTATGGTTTCATTAGCAACTACTTGGCTGACCTGTCTCTGTGCTTCAACCCTCATTCCACTCCACATGTATGAGAACCTGTAAGGAGGACTGTTTTGTAAAGCCATTATTTATTTGTATAAATAAACACTTATAAAACAAACAAACAACCACAAATAAAATACAAATACATAGTATTTGTGTTACTAGTTTATACATAATACTATACATAGCATTATTAGAACAAGTTCCATCTGTAAAATTTTCAGTGAGATTTATTTCTTGAATCCTTGCAAAAACGTATTAATTTTTTCATACCTTTCCCCAAAGTTCTATTCAGTTTTTCATGCAAAACCAATTTTTGTTCTTCTTCCTCTAATGTATTGGAATACACAGAGTAAACAGAGATAGATGTGAATATTACATACAACTAAATGTGGTGTTAGCAGTAATAGACAAGCAGTTTTGGAAACAATCACACCCATCTCACTGAAACATGAGTATCTTCGATATTAATTATTAAATACATTATCAACCAAATGCTGAAGTTAATTAGGAGAACTAGCAGTAAAGAAAAGCAAGAACAGCCTTCTGGCACTGCAAGCAAAGTTTGTTCTCAGAAACTGTCTTCTGAAAAAATAAAGTTCAAAAACAAGCCAGTCTAGTACAGCCTGAGAAATAAAAGCAGTTAAGAGAACCCTAAGTTCCTATTTTTACTTTCTTGAATGCACTTGTTCCGTAAGGTAGGTGCTCATTATGGTTTCACGGCTATCGTGTATAGCGATGTTACATTTCACAGCTTTGCCACCAGAAGAACTACTAACAAACAGCTCTTGAAGTTGTGATGGCATCCCTGTAACTCACACACACAAGCACAATAAGACATCACAGCACTATTAAACCCTTAGGATAACTTCTGTGCCTATACAGACTATCTCCTTAAATGGAGGGGTTAATTTCATCAATAAAGTATATCAAGTTTAATATGTCATTCATAGGCCCAATCAGCCTTTTTTATTTTTTTTAAGCCGATCATTTTCTTCCATGTATTTAGAGCCTTTGTGACAGTCTACAGTAGCATCTGAAGCACATACATATATTGCTTATGTAAGGAAAAATACTGCATTAAAGGAAATATTTCAACCTGTATGTCATTACACAGGAAACTGTATCATAATTTGTTTCAGAAGTGGTTGTAATTTTGCCTCCTTGCTTTCTCTGCGAACCTATTCTGGAATGACATTACTATTATCAGGAGAAACTGTTGTTTGATTTTTAGACACAAAAAAATCAGAGGTTCTTATAACACTGTTCTTTATAATCTCTTCTACACACCTTCACACACTCTAACAGTGTTGGAAGCAATTAAGAATTAAGGATGTCAGTAAAAGAAGACAACCTAAGTCTTGATCCAGACAGTAACTCCTAAATAAACTACCTGGAAGGTTGGTGAGCTGTGAATGTGTTACATAGGTCATTGCATGAAATGGCTTATTTTAGATAAGTTTTACATTAGCTTTCATAGAGCCCAAAGGGAGTACGAGCTACTGAGACAAGCCAAGACATAATCAGAATGGAAGCGGTACATAAAGAGTGAAGACAGTGTTTCTGGAGTCTGAAGCAACATTTTTCTACCCAACTTACAAACAGCATGGGGAAAAAAAGTTTTACTAAGTCAAGTTAACAGTATTTACTATTCCACTAACCTAACCTTGATCAACGACTCTGTTGTCAAGAACATTGTTTCTAAGCGGTCTAAGAGAAATCTTTCTACGTACTGTAAATCCACCTAAACACCAAATGTTATTGGAAGCTTTTAATTTCAAGACGAAATTTGACAAGTATTTTGCAAACTATTTAGGTAAATGATTGTTACTAGCAGGAAGAACCTGGAAAGAAGTTATGAGATGAAAATTTTTAGCCTGTATTCATGTAGTAGCAGTTCACAACAACAGACTAGAAATAGCACCTATCCAGCTTTATTTTAAATTACTGAAAAAAAGAACATATTTTCCTTTTGCACCAACAGCTTCTCAACACAGAGCTTCTCACAAATGAACTAGGAACTCCCTCAGAAAAATAGTTTCAGTCTTTATGACACAACCTCCACAGATCAGCTGTGATTTCCTATGTACACACAAGTAAACAGTCTCCCTTTGGCCTACCTACTATTCCTTAAAGAATAAGCAAAACAAAAAAAAGCTGTAATAATAATGTACCTTCAAGGTCCACATCTATGTTAGCTACTTGATCACAGCTATTCTTTAACAGAGGTGCAATGGTCTTATCTTACAGTGCTTAACTACTACTCGGAAAATAGGGAGGGAGTAGAAACAAGGCCCTTAATGAAAGAGGGCAGCTTTAGACTGGATGTCAGGAAGAAATTCTTCCCAGAGAGGGTGGTGAGGCACTGGAACAGGTTGCCCAGAGAAGCTGTGGATGCCCCATCCCTGGAAGTGTCCAAGGCCAGGCTGGATGAGGCTTGGAGCAACCTGGTCTAGTGGAAGGTGTCCCTGCCCATGGCGGAGGGGCAGAGGAGACGACTAGATGAAGGGCCTTTCCAACCCAAACCATTCTATGGTTCTATGAAAATCTAAAATTAAACAATTAATTTTTTTAGATGAGACTAAAGTCACTCAGACTCAATGACAGAAGTTACAGAAATAAGCAACAGTACTTTTAATTATACATAAGTTGCTTATTGATTTAGTTTTACAATTGCTATTATATATACACAAAAGCATATTACATTTCCAGTGTCTATGATATCATCTTCTTAAAGAAAAAAATGCGGTGTTAGAGCACAAATTTTTAAAATTTTTTTTTTTAAATTCCACAACTGCTATAGTTTTTATGAGTCTGATAGCCATTTACAACAATTTGATCCAAAAGAGAAAAAATGTTACTCTTCTCTCCGTAATTTTTAGCCCATGCAAAAATAAGCACTCTCCTATTTTTCCAGAGGATGACCTTCAGATCAACAGAAGCCCAAAAAGAGCACAGCTTCTCTCCAACATCTACTGCTAAGTAAATACTAACAGCAAAAGGTAAAGTTGTCACGCTGCAGGAAACTGCTAACCGATCTGGGCTGATAGTGTTATCTGATTAGGATACTCCGTGCCAAAAATTCAGCCTGCCAATTCTTACTCTTCTGTCTCTCCAAAAATTACAAGGAGGCTACAAAGAGAAACACTGTACCTAGCCTTATTCTGTGTAAGTACCAAGAGAAAGAGGAATTTTCTCAGAAACATATAGACAATTAAATCTTGTATCAGATCCTTCGTAAAGTTAATGAATATAAGCAAAGTAAGGATTATTTTCTGATGTGTGAAGTTGCAAAGCTATTAATAATTACGTAAGAAAATAAAATCCAAACACAAATCAGACACAACAGAAATTTGTCAGGCATTGAGAGAAGAAAAACACAAGTTAGAGCCCTGACTGCTGAACTCGAGGATGAACCTCAAAACACTCAGGTTGGGATTACTAAAAGGAATTACTGAGGAGTTTGCATGAACTCTACACCCAGGTCATAGCATTCATTTGCTGTTTAAAGCTATGCCTTTTTCAAAAATCCCACTAAATTATGCACTTTTTGATGCTTCAGAGAGGAAAATGGAGTTTTCACCCTTAACCGCAGATGTTACCACTCTGAAATAAGTAGCTCACCTTACTGATGGCAAGACTGTTGCAGCCAGAGACACTGCGCTTTGACAATCTATGATGTCCACTCAGTTATTGCTAGCCAACCCTTCACACAGACGAGTGAAACACGCTGCAGAAAATACACCTAAAAATGTTTTCACTGTAATGTGTTCTACTTCCATATCTGGGCTCTCTGCTAAACCATTTATGAAATCACTTTAACGTACTACCCAGCGGTACACAGGCCAAGTATAAGCTAATAATGTTGGCTCTGGCAGTCCTTCCTGGCTCAGTTCCTTTTGCAGATGTAGACTGGAATCATTCAGCGGCGCTGCTGCCAGCACAGCCACGATTCCAGAGCCGCTGTGGCACTGCTGAAGGACAGGTGGAAGCTGCAGAGTACGTGCGGCCAAGCAACGCTCACGGACGTCAGCACCCAACTGTGCATGCCTGTTGCTTATACCCTTGATATTTTTCTTCCTTTCATTCTATAAAACAATTTAGATATAAAAGTTACCTTACAGAAATCATTTTGACTCAGATAAACCAGCCTGTTATTCAACACGGTGGCACAGGTTCTTTGTTTTGCAAACAGTAAACATATTTTAAATATGAACACAATGTTTTCAAAATGTTTTCCATTAATAACATAGCTCGATTACATAAGAATACGTTTTGAAATACTGTTATCAAATGCACTGGAATGGATGACACACCATACAAGACTCCTCTCACTGCCGAGTACAGAAAGAGCATAACCAAATCCTGAAATTTTAAATATACATTTCAAATCTACAGTTCTATGAAAAATTTAGCAGAAAGCTTGGTTTACTCAGGAAGACAATCTTGCCAAAATAAACCCTGGATACCACTTGGAAAAGGAAGAAATCCATAAAATTACCAAATCTGAGGAAAATACAAAGAAAATTCAAGTGTAAAACTAAAAGATAGGCTACGAGAATTGAAAGAAAACTAGAAGTGCATGTCTCCAAGATTTTCAATCAACAGACAACAGGGAATTCCTTAATGCCTGCCTTTCTCAACTAAAACGAAATCAATCTGTGTTTATTCAATCCAAAGTTACTCTCTAACCCATACTAGTATTGTTGCTGCTACTGGCAAGAACTAAAGCTAAAATGCTACTTCTCCCGGTGGCAATAAAACAGTTGCTGAAACAAACTGTCTGCTGCCACCTCTTAATCTAAAATGGACCCAGAAATCAAAAGCATCACCTTACCAGTCAGAGAACCTGTCTGAGAAACTTCCCAGAGAAAATTTATGTGGAATCAAAGTCACTTATAAATATATTGGCCCATTCTTTCATAGTTCAACACCTTACTATGCCAAAGCATTTCCTAAGAGCAATCAACTGGGGAAAATTATTTTACAATCAGCTCAGATCAAATTGATTAATTAGATAAATTAGAAAAGGGTATAAAGCATGGGGAAATTTCTGTTTGCTTTCGCACGGAAGTTTGTAAAAAAACCAGCAAGAATAATTTGTTAGATAACATTCAAACACTAAAGCTGTAATCCCCTAAATCTTTCAGGATCTCATTCTGAGCTTTCCAAAACATCTTCTCAACCAACATTTTTTTTTTTTTAAATATAAGCCCGTCTGATTAGCATCATCTTAATTTTAAAGACCTTTGCTGCATGCCCAATTCCTACAGAATATTGTTTAATATGTGTATACCATTAAGATATTTTCAAAACACTGTAATTAGCCTCATAATTTACAAAAATTCAGTGAAAAAGCAAAGTTCAAAGAGTTAAAAAAAGCTGTCCAGTGCGGGTAGCGAAAAGGGGAATTTCTATAACTGTTAACAACCGATCAGATATTAGCCAATTTGTCAATCAAAAAAGGTAGTTTCAGTTGAAGCTGCTAAGCACGGCTACAACTTCGAACAGGAGCATGAAGAAAAGTGGTCTGACATACCGCAGGGACATGAAGCGGGAAGCTGGGACTTTGGCTGTACACCGTTTTTCCAGAGTTTGTACTGAGCTTGGCCAAACTATTTGGTCAGTGGCATCTGACTTCCACAATGGTCAATTCTACTTGACAAAATGCTAATACTGATAAGAAAACCCATGAGATTTGAGGGTTAGACTGCCATGGCGAAGTTGTAATACATGCACCATGGGGCAATGGATCCCCTGGAAGCCTCTGAATGGCTGAGAATGAGTGCACAAAGACACATCCTCAATGACCTCCAAACAGTGGGCCACAGGTAAATTATTCCAGTTTTTGACACTCTGTATATGGAATGTCATAGAATTTAGTTCTAAACTTCATAAAAAGCCAAACATTAGAACAGAAACCCAAGAGTCAGTTCAGCAAGATCTAATATCTGCCATACGATGCAATGCAGGTAATACACATTCTTCCTCTTCGCTTCACTTGGAACGAGACAGCAATGCAGAGCCTGGAGAGTGTGTAACATTCACTATGACCTCCCAAAAACACAAGCAATCCTGACCTCCCTCAGTTCTTCATTTTTCACCTCCTGAAGATTCAGACACTATCACCTTGGGCTTTTTAAAGTAAAATAGTTTCAGTGAAACACCTTATAGCTTTTAAGATCTTGTAAGATATTTTAGCCCAAAAAAATGTTTCATTTTTCTTTCACTGATTTCTTCTGAATAAAAAGAAAAAATCCCTCCTGAAAAACACAGATACACTTCACCCATAAATTGGATAAATTCCTAGTTCTTACAGAGGACAGAGAAGTCCCAGCGCTCACTGTAAAGATTTAACTGTTTTATTAACACATTTCTGACCAAATCTGCTTTACTCCACAAATGTGCTTTCTTTAAAACAATAAACTCGCACCTCTTGTACACACACAGAAAAGCATGTCCTATATACATCTTCCTAGTGTCAAAAAGAAGCTATTAATCTGCTGTATGGAACCACAGAACATGCGTGGGTGGAAGTAAAATGTCTGTAGGCACCAACAGAAGGGAAGGCTGCAGCGATTACCGCAGCGTAACCACCCACATACGTTTATCAGAAAAGAGCAGCAGCTGAGTCATGGTGCCGACTTCCACCCAGAAGAGGGATTTTCTCTGAGATGCACTCCTGTGACAATTAATTTTTCCTTTTCAGAGGATTGAATTTTCAGCATTTTGACATCGAATTTAGGAATTGATAAAAACACATCCTTATTCCCATTTGAACAGTTAATGCTACCCTCCCCTTCTCCCCCAATACCTCTACTAAGACTTTTGCTGAAATACACGGATTAAATAAAATTCAATATTATGAAAAACTGGTGGAAATTTCTATGTCCATTGGTTTCATACAACCAATTACATGTATTTGAAATACAAAGTGTTTGCCTTGTACTGAAGTTGTTTTTTGATGTAGTATAAATATGCACAATGCTTTATTAATCACAAAATCTTTACCAGTCCTAGAAATTTAGAAGACAGATCCAAATTCCCAACTTTTTAGGATGTAATTGCTTGCAATAGAAGCCTCTGGTTTAGAAATGCAGCAGATCTGTTGCAATTGTTTGTTACACTGGAGAAAGTTCAGTCTTTGCTGTCCATCAACTGTCAGGAGTTCAACGCCACCTTTCATGCAACATTCTTCAATAAGGAAAGCAAAAGGAAAAAACCCCAAAAGCAAGGTTCAGAATTGCAAGAATTATATAATAATGAAAAAAAAGGTGAAATTAGCTTTTGAAAAGTCAAATGAACAAAATACACTCTTTGCTACCCAAAGACCTTTCATATTTCAAGATGGTTAACATACAGAATGCAAGACTGAAGCCTCATTATAATTACTTAGCTGAAAATTCTATGTTAGTATTTACATATTTAATTCTAAGTTTGCTAGACTCATGTGGAGATAAATATGCTTTGCTGCTCATTCTAGAAGTGTTTGAAAAAGCAGCAAAGAAATAATGGTAAATTTTAATTCAATGCAGAAACTGTTCTTTTTATTTTAAATTCCACTGCTTTGTACAACGTCACTATATTCCACAAATATATAATCTGCCAAAAATAAGCTCCTGAAAGTCAACCTTAGTGCATATACAGAAAGTTAAAGCAGCACTTAAAAAATAATAGTTATTTTATTTTTATAATGTTCTTAATGGAATATACAACATGTATACCTAGATCTTAAAGGGGGCAAGTCAGAATTTTTTAATTAATGCAGGTTACAATTTTCTCAGTTTCCTACATTTCCCGGTATTACCTTGTTTTACAACAGCTTAATTTTTTAAAATTTTATTTTATTATTATTACTGAGTAATATCCTTGCAGAACTGAAGTCTTAACTCACAGCTGTCCAACTCACAATTTCATCCTGCTCTGGCATTATTTTGTAATTTCTAACACTGCCCTAGAAATTAAGTAAAACCCAGTAACAAGTAACAGGTTCAAAAAAGCCCTGCCAGTTTTTAAAAGGTGAATAAGCTGTTCACTACATGGTGCATTCTGCCATCAGGGTTTGCTTCTCTAATAATGCTTGGTCTTAATTGCAAAATATAAGCTGCTTATGAGTGTTATTACTTCTTGTATATGATTCTGTCCTTAATCACAATGAGGAGTCTGATGAAAAATTTGAGATTATTAATGGATGTTCCTTCTCCATGAATATCCTGAAATATACCTCAAAAATTTAGCACTTGCTCAATCACTGAACTGCTAAAATGCTAAAAACATGCAGAACAAAAGGCCATGAAAAATTGGGACAATTTGATGCAAATTTCAAACACTTTTATGAAAATATGGTCTCAATATTCTTAAACACTTCTATGAACATATGGTCTCAATATTCTTCCAACTGTACTCATACATCACTAGGTAACAGTCTAGAATGTTAGCTACTGCAGTAATTGATTTCTGTATAGGACTACCCAATGACAGGGCACAAATTATGACCAAATTGCTACCCAGGTCTGCTTTACTACCAAAACTACCAGATGCTTGTTAGTACATGTGAGCCAATGTCTAAATTAAGTACTATACTCATATTTCTTTAATTTTATTCTTTTTAAACATGAAGAAGAAGTTCATAGGAGATATGGCAAGTCATTTTAGCTTTAAGGAGGCAGAGAGAGATTGGGATAAAGGGAAACACGAATGTGAGTTAATAATAGCTTCTTACAAATAAATATTCTAATGAAATGTAACCGCTAGTTCTTTTAACTTTCTCTGATACAGTTTATTAAAAAGAAAAAGCTGATTTGACACCGACAGCAAGAATGCAAGGAGAGAACTTTGAATTCTGACAACCTAAATGCAAGTGATGGTGTAGTTTAACTACATGCCAAAAAGATAATCTATTCAGGTACTGAATGTATCCCAATATATCAATGATTTGATATGTCAAATCATGATATCAATCAAATCAATTACTGTATGTGAGCCATGAGAATTTTTAAATCCATTATTACTGCTTGACAAAGGGCAATTTATTCTACTTCGTGAAGCAACTTAGCCACATGCCCTTTACACCAAGCCCAGTACTTCTCACTGAGTGCTGCATGACCAAAGGAGGGCAAACACTCTAAGTAAGGCTGGGAGAGGGGAAGGGATGAGGAAGGGAAAGCAAAACCAAACCCTCAAGAAATGTGTATTAGGGAAAACTTTACTCTGCTATAATTATACATATCAAAACGAATTGAGGAAGCAAAGTGAGCACAGGAAACAGCTTAGAGCTATTCAGACTGCTTGATTTCCATTATAGTTTTATTCACAATGGGCTCGTGGAAGACTACTTTATAAAGAGATGTACAATTTCTCAAAGTGAAAAAAGGCGTAAGTCAAACACATATTTATCCCACCAAAGTACTGGACAGGGAAGCTGAATTAGCTACATGGATACTTTATTTAGAAGTCAGAAAGGTACTCCTGAGAAAACGTGTTCGAATAATGGCAAGTATTTTATTTGTTGGCAATCATTTTAAATGTACATTAAGAATTATGTAACTTTTCATTCTGCGGTGAGTTACTAATGTAAAAGTCTACACTACATTTTTCCAATAGGTTCCAACTTTTCCATATGAGGACTCTAGGAAAAAAGGAAGATGAGCAGGAAAAGAATCTCCTGACTGAAAATTCCCAATGCACTCTGACTTTCACATCATTATTTTGAAAGGTAACAGACACCACAGCAGATTGGTGATAGCTTGTAGGAAGTGAAACTGTAAGAAATGTCAGAACAATCCTGTGAATGGAGCCCTCCCCAGCCACAGAGCTAGGCTGAATCCACACAACACTCTAGTGACTTCTGTACAGTTTGTCTACCAAGTTGGTTTGGGGTTTTCTTGCTTGAAAGAGCTTCAGAACTTTTTTATTTTGGAGGTCTTTACCTTCGTTCATAGCTTACGCTAGAAATTTCTGACCAGCATGTCGTAATTTTTTCCTATTTGAAAGACAAGATGATAAAGTCAGGATGGGGTTTTTTTTCCCAGAAAAAAATCAACTAATCCCTAAGAAGTGATTTGAAACAGCTCTTTCAAAAAGTACCAACTAGTAAAAACTTCATGACTAACCACTCCACACTACTCCAAAACGTCATTGCTGGCACATGCAGACACTTAACTGCTCATGTGGGAAAACTGCAGGAGTACATAAACATAGGGATCGTGACACTACATGCCTCATTACTACTTTATACGGTCCATCGTCACTTGAAAGCCTCCACAGCAAGTTCATGCTACATGTTCAGTTTGGTTTCAACACAGAGGTCAGGTAAGAGGTGGTTAATTAAAAAAGACAATGACATGCAAAACACAAGATACTTTGATATTTCCTCTTCACCCCTTCCACACAATTTTAATAATGCGTGATTCAAACAAAAGAAAGTTCTGACATATTCATATTATATAATACTTCACCTCTTAAATAGTTCTAGAAGTTTGCTGGATTTTTCTAACACAGTTAAGACAACTGACTGCACACTGACCTGGAAATGTATTTAGCAATATTAGTGGAGACAGTTGACAAAGATGATTGTAAAATACAGTAACTGTGCATCATCTGAACTCAGTTTAATTCAAGTTTGAACAGAAAACAAGCTATTCCGTTTGAATAAAATAAGGACCTACATTGGCAGGGCCTGTGTACTTGGACCTAAAAAGAAATCTTTTTTTTAAAGTGTGTGAATGATGATTGCATATTTATAATTTTAACTATCTGATCAAAGCTGTTTCTAATCAATTTGTTTGCCATTTACATACTTAAAGACCTGCTACTAGCCTTACAGTCATGATTTCCTGAGTTTTCAGGCAATATTTCAGACAAAACAGAGTAATTTGCCCTCATTACACAAAATACTTTTATGACTTGAACAGCTCTTTCCGGAAAATACAATCATACCTTTACACACATGCACATTAAGCCCTCTCTTCTTGGTGCACGAAATGAAAACTCGTTTCGTATGCTAACTGGATTATCAGTTACAATACACTACCCAAACACAGATGCAGCAGAGATGTTGACTTTGATCAACCATGCATTACAACAAGCTGCTTTTGCTGATTAACATAATTTACACTGATTCATATATTACACATAATCCTATTTTCCACCATGAAAGTTATTTGCTAAAATCTCCAAACTGAAAATCATGGTACCATAGAATCACAGAATGGTTTGGGTTGGAAGGGACCTTAAAGATCATCTAGTTCCAACCCCCCTGCCATGGGCAGGGACACCTTCCACTAGACCAGGTTGCTCCAAGCCTCATCCAGCCTGGCCTTGGACACTTCCAGGGATGGGGCATCCACAACATCTCTGGGCAACCTGTCCCAGTGCCTCCCCATCATCTCTGGGAAGAACGTCCTGATGTCAAATCTAAATCTCCCGCTTTTGATTTTAAACCTGTTACCCCTTGTCCTGTCACTACAGGCCCTTCTAAAAGCCTCCACCCCAGCATTATTGTCGACCCCTTTAAGTACTGGAAGGTGCT
>NW_010249863.1:0-262 GCF_000690775.1 Eurypyga helias
GCGGTGCCAGGGCTGTGTCTGTCGCGGCGTTTCACTGCCCCTCGTGTGCCTTTTGCCCAGCAGCCAGCAAGGTCCCCTGTAACACCCCCATAAATCCCACGGAATATCAACTCAGGGGCGTTTCTGTCTCCCGGGATCCAGTTGTGGTCTGGAAAATGCCCTACGTGACCCGAAATCATCCGTCACGCTCAACTTCCCTTGCTATAAAACATCTGGGGAGGTGTTTTTTCTCACTGGGATTCATGGCTCTGCCGAAACGTCG
>NW_010249863.1:279-1330 GCF_000690775.1 Eurypyga helias
GGTGTTGTGCATCCCTTAGCGCAGGGAGTCTGTTGGTAGCTCAAGGAATAATTGGCTCATCAGCAATTAGGAGCTTTCCCTGCTCTGCCTTTCCCAGGTGTGATTTTTGCTGGAGTTGCACAGAATAGTGCGAGATCAGCGTCGGCTCCTTGGCTTTTTGTAGCCTCGGGTAACGACTGATTCCCTCGGCTTAATGATGTCCCTTGGGATTAATTAGCCTTGCTCGCATCCAGAATGCAGGGCAGCCCAATCCGTTGGCAAGGGAAATGGGGAGCGCTGACGCGTGGAGCCGCTGGCTCTTGTGACGGGCGGGGGGCAGCACAGCTGGCTGTGGTGGTCCGTCCTCGCGGGTAGGGAAACGATGGGTGCTGGCCTGAGGGCTGCCCTCGTTTCACCCCCTCGCTCCTTCTCTCGCAGCCGTGTTACCTCCGGGACTGGGAGATGCAGGTGCACTTCAAAATCCACGGGCAAGGCAAGAAAAACCTGAACGGGGACGGTTTTGCCATCTGGTACACCAAAGATCGCATGCAGCCAGGTAAAACGCCGGCGGAGGCTGCCGGGGCGGAGGCCGGGCTTTGGGAGGACGGTGTCAGGCGGCGCGTGCCACCCGCTCGGGGACACCTTCTCCCTGGTCTGTTGGCTCGCCCAGGGAAAGCACAGCAGGAGGTTGTGGTGTCTGTCAGGAACCGCGGTGTTTTGGGGTCTCTGGGTGGTTTTCCAGGCAAAGAGGGAGTGAGGGCCGTGCGCGCGGCTGCCTTTGGGCCTCAGCACCCTGGGCTGGGGGTTTCTGGAGTCACCTTTGGGTGTAGGAGGCTTTGGGATCGTTTTGCCCTGATTCTGAGGAGGGAGGTGTGACGGGAAGCGTGAGGCCTCCTACGCTGGGAGTCAGCTCCTTAAACACCAGGCTGCAGAGGAAGCTGGATCCTTGAGCAGCAAGGGGTTAATCTGGCCTCTGCCTTCCCTGCCTGGAGGGTGCCTGTGCTCCATCAGCTGCTCGAGGTCTGTGCTGCTGGCCTCCTTCCTCTGAGAGGGGACAGGGGGCCGTGGCTGC
>NW_010249863.1:1610-1814 GCF_000690775.1 Eurypyga helias
GAAGGGGCCAAACATCCCTCCCCCCAACCCCCCATCCATGTCTGACCTGGCTCTCCCTGCGCCAGCAGCGTCAACAAGCGGTCACCTGCCCTGACCCCGTGGGTTAACCCCACTTGTGTGTGGGTTTTGGCAGAAGATTAGGTGATTTGAGCCTAAATCTGCCTCTGCGTAGCCCGGAGAGCGCCTGCCTCGTCACCTGATGCA
>NW_010249864.1:0-22215 GCF_000690775.1 Eurypyga helias
CAGCTGCGGCCTGTGCCTGGAGAGCGGCGCCAGCACCTGGCGCCTGGACTCAGTCGGGCCTTTTCACCAGCATAAATCCGCAGGCCCCGGGCGTTTGTCCTGCGCCGTGGCCTGCCCGCGCGAGGAGTGCCGGCAGAGGGCAGGGCAGGCACACCGCAGCCTTCTTACGCTGGAAGGGAAACCTTCTCTAACTCCTCCTGATCCTCCTCCTGATCCCACCGTTTAGGAGGTGTATTAGGGCATAAAATCACCGGATGCTAAGGTATACCTTATACGAACTTACTTATAGAAACCGGATGGGTAAAATAAAGTAATTGGCTACCAATATAAGGCTGCACAGGAACGTGCTTTTTAACGTAATTTGGGAAACGGGAAGTGGGGCCCGTTGAACAGCATCATAAAGTCACTTCTGGAGATTGGGGGTCTCAGTCCTTCACGGAAACGTATCATGTGCGGTTCACTGAAGTCGTTCTTAGGCTCTTTAAGGTGTGTTGTGGAGCAGAAGGACCTCATCAACCGCTGCCAGTTATATTGAGCTGTAGGCAGGCACTTAAGAATAATCATCACTGAGGTGGTGGTGGGGTGGTGGTGGTGCTTTTTCTTTCTGGAGTGGTCATCTGTTCAAAGCAACCCAGCAGAGACAGGCTTGTTACTCTTCTATGATGCAGAACCTTTCAGGCCTCTTGTTTTTAGATGAGATTGAAACTAGTAGCCATAAGCTGCTGAGTATATATTTCCTGCAGGCCACTTTCCATGCACTTAATTCCGCATCTTTAACTCCAGAGTGTCGTCACATCTAAATTCCCACCTGTTTAGCACTACACTCCTATCAGAGCTTGCTGTTTCTCCTAGTCCTCAAATATCCCAAGCAGGGCGCTAAGTCTGGATTCAACATTCATTTACAGAGAAAAGAAATGATGTTACAAGATTTGGCATGCATCATAGATCTAGATGGGGTTCATCTAGTAGATGTTTTTTACAAAATCTGTTGAATTTTTTTCTTCACATCAAAAGCAAATATTTCACTCATAGGGCTGAAATGGTCCTCAAGCAAGTATCGTAAATACCTTTGTCCTTCTTCATAGACGTGTATCTCATCCAGTCCTGAAGCCTAACAGGAATGTTGAGTGCATAACCTGTCCAGATAATCTAGGGATTCATATGACAGCCAAGCTTTTCCCAATCTTTACTGAGTATTTTCTCTTTTATGTAACATAAGTGCATTAATTCCTGTCTTATCTAAGCCAGATCTAGGCAAGGGATTATTTCCTATCTTTCTTCAGCAGGCATATGTGCATTTGAAAACAGGCACCATCTCAAGTCAGGCTTTTCAGGATCATACCCATTAGTTCAGTTTTTCTCTTAGTTCAAATCTTCCAGACTTCCAATCATCGCCATTATTCTCCTCTGGATTGCTTATAATGTAGCACTTAAAAACAATATTGCAAGTGAGCGAAGCAGGATTGCTGCTTCACGTACCTTGAAGGCTGTACGCTGTATACATCTCCGTATAATTTACCTTTTCTTGTACAATATTGAGGTAATTCAGCCAGTGCTTTGCTATCACCTGATTTGTTTCTGCAAGAGCTGGTACACAGCCAGATGCTTCCACCCTCTGTCTTGGACTCTGGCTTTATCAGCCCAAATGCAGCATCTTGCATTTATTCCTACTGCAACCAGATCTGTCCCCAACTTAAAATATTTCCATGTAAACCTCATTCCTCTAGTTTATTTACATGAAAGCTATGTGAGACCTTGTCAAGAGTTTTACTAAACTTGATATATGCTGTCTACTCCATCTCCCTCTAGACACAGGCCTGGTTTTGTAGATTGAAATTAGACTGATTTGACTTCTTCTAGGTAAATTATTATTGACTGCGATTAATTACTTTGATTTCTTTTATGTGCTTACCAAAACTTGATTATCTATTCCAGCATTTTTTTCCTAGGGTCAAGTGTTCGAGTAATGGTTCAAAGGCACCTGCATGAAAATTTTAGTTCGGATCAACAGTGCACTTCTGAACTGTAGCACATAGACTCTTGCTGTGTCACACTACTTGCTAAAACAGACATAGCGGATAATTCCCAGGCTCTTCCTTTCTTCTCATTTTTAACACAGGAGGCATTTTATGCTTTCTAGTCTTGGTAACTCTATGAGATTTTGTCAGCCAGCTACTTCTGTATCCAAGGATGCAACTCAGCTCTGAGCTAGTTTCCATACCCATTACTCACCTAAATACATTCTGGCTTGTTTCTTCCATATTTGTACTGATGTCTTGCTCCTGAAGGGACTGTGTGGGTAACAGCACTCAGTGAGATAAGAACATTTGCTGTTCTAATAATAAAGCAGCGGAGAACAAAACAATATAATGCTTTCCACTTCTTTGCAGCACGTACCCTGTTTCATGTAATCATGAAGTGGCCCGCAGGCACATGCTTCCCAGCGCGGAGGGAAGGGTTTCAGCTCGCTCATCACCA
Organism: Eurypyga helias; assembly: GCF_000690775.1. Classification (NCBI taxonomy): domain Eukaryota; kingdom Metazoa; phylum Chordata; class Aves; order Eurypygiformes; family Eurypygidae; genus Eurypyga; species Eurypyga helias. The sequence goes on from NW_010249864.1 coordinate 2,479, forward strand.
CTAGCTAGTGCAGCGCACATTCCCATTCCCACATCACATAAATGTGGTCAAGGTCTTGTGACTGTCCAGCCTGCCTGCCCCAGGTTCTGTTACGCCCAACTGTCCCTGAACAAGTAGGGCCAAACTGGCTCATTTCAAAGAAATACTGGTATACTAGTAAAATTAGTGGGAATAACTCTATTTTAGAAACATGTTCCATGCCTTATGATTCCATTGGGGATAATAAAATCTGTGAATTTCCTTTCTGGCGACGGTTCAGTTGCTATAAAGTATCACATTTTAGTTTCTCTCAAGAAGTCCATTCATCCAAGTCTGTGTGTAAGAGCAATCGCACAAAAGTGGAGGCATTCAGTAGGTCTGTGCTGAGGTGTTACTGTGATCACTGTTCAGAGATTACCATCTGCTACCAGGGAGCACATTGTCAAACTTGGGCTGTTGATTAGGGAGATGATTTGTTATGCAGTGCGCAATTTGTTAGTGTGTGTCAGGGGTTGCTCAACAGGAAACCTCACTAGTGGTGACGGCTGGGGTCTGCTTTCAAACTGACGCTGTCTGAGTTGCCAGTCATGAGATCTACCCTGCCCTTTCATCTTTCCAACTGCCAGTCTTGAGATCTGCTCTGCCCTTTCTGACATTCCCCCTGGTCGCAACACTCTTCGTAGGCTTTAAGACAAGAAAAGTATGTCATAGAGATTCTCTGAAGCTCACACTGGAGCTTTGTGAGCAGAGCCTTGTGGTGTGTTGGTCAAAGCCAGTCGCCTGCAAAAACAATAGTAAAACAGCTGTTGACCTAACTGGGGCCAGGATTTAATTCTGTGTGCCTGAACTCTGATTTGATTTACGTTAGTAGGGCTCCGTATGTAATGGTGCAGGTGGGTCCAGTTGCAGGGTCCTGTCTTTTTCCAGGATGTACCTAACTTAATGAATACTGCAGAAACAGATAAGAAAGACTCAATGGGAGCATGTAATGGAAACCTCAGGGCTATAGTACATCTGAGTAAACTGGGAGTTACTCTTTCTAGGCCTCTCTGCAGCAACAGGAAAGTTCAGAGATCCAGATTTCCTTTCCCAGCCCTGAACCATGGATAGCTCCAGTGAAACCCATGGGGTAATGCTGGGGTCAAACAGCGTAAAGGAAAGATGGAATGGGCCTGGGCAAGTCTAGCAAATTACGTGTTCCTGTTACTGGAAGCTCTGGGCAAGTCCTGGGCTAATATAGTCTGTCCATACCTGAGCGTTAGGTGAATAAAGGTTAACGTGTTTATAAAAACGGCCAAGAAAGTGTTCAAGGGTCTGAGATTTCTTACAAGCAGACAGGAAGGAATATGACTACTTAGAGCCTACATTTGACGTGGCATATTACTTGGACTTTCTGCAGAAATGAAATGCAGCAGTCTACTTTGCTGCAGCATACTGAAATGCACTGGGTCTATTTCAGTGCCTGCTGGATGGATTGTGTTCCCTTTGGCAATCTCATGTGCACAGAATAAACAAGAGAGAACTGAAATACGTATATTTAAGAGTAATTTCAAACTGCAGAATTGAAGTCTTGATTATTATTACCAAGACTATTACATTATTTGACAAATGGTGTTGACATTACCTGTCTGGCTATAAGATAATTATAATTTCTTATAATGACAGCACTGATTTATATTTAAATTTTACCATAAAAGAAACCAAACAACATTGTAAATCAAGTCAATGTTGCAGATGTTTACACGTATACATCTTTTTTTGATAGCATGACTAAGATCCATCCTACCTAAACCCAGGCATCTAAAGGAGGCAATAAGCCAGAAGCCTGAATACTTCAGGTTCCTTGTATAGCCAAAGCATATAATTCAGGTACCCTTCAGCAGGTAGCTTTAGGTAACAGTTGAAGGCATCTAAATTTTGGATTGCCCTCAGAGGGGGTGCATCAGCAGCTTTCCCCAGCTGGAAAATGTGTTTTAGCAGTGCTAGTTATCCCATGATACTCAGCTTTTTCAGATGCCAGGTTAGTGTGCCCTACTTATATGCACAAGGTTAAGCTTTTAGCCAGATGTGCAAGCAGAAAGAAATTTTCCCCTCGTTCAGACTTGCAAAGTCCTTTGTTACCTTGACTGCTGTTTTTTAAATCTGTGATTTAGTTGTGATCCTCCCTAAAATCTTCCTCAAATGTTCCCTCCTATGTAAGGGACTTAGCACATGAATGATACTGTCTCCCTGTAGTTGCTGGTTTTTCCCTCTTTTTATTCCAACTTTTATGTGTTGTTACAGTGTCAGGAAATTCCATGGTTCATCATTTTGCATTTTTCTCTTGGACTAACCCTCTATCACAGTCATGACCAGATGATTTTTTTTCTAGCCTATTGTTCTCACATCTTCCATCAACTAGCCTATGGGATGCTAGCTGAACCCCCAAAATATGAGATAGTTGTTGCCAGCTGGTAAAGCAAAGGACCAAGAATCCTGACTATTTTTTCTTTTAGGCTGAAATTGTGAAGAAATGTTGAGGGAAATGGAGCTCTTTAATCGAAAGAAGGAGAAACCGAGGGGGTGTGACTAATCCTCACACAAGGAAAAGATTGCTGCAAGAGAAAAGAAAAAACCTTTGTCATGTTAGTGTGCTTAGGACAAGAAGTTAGCAGCTTGAGCTACACCACAGGGTGTGCAGGCCAGCTTTCAAAAATGATAATCAGAAGGGCGGTGGCCTCTGCATTGCTCAGGGGGGATGTGACATTTCCCTCGTTGACAGCTGACACTGACATGGTGTTAGGAGTTGTTCTAGGTACCACGGGGTGACTTAAAGGATCTCTTTAAGTCTCTTCCATCGCCCTTTTGTTTTATTTTATTAAAATTATGATTTGCAAGGAAGACAATCTAACAAAGAAAACAAAGGAGAACCCCAAACCCACTATCATACACAATCCTCGGTGAGGAGTTAAAAGAGGTGAAGGAGTCAAGGGGCATGGGAATGTAAGTTAAAAAAAAAGGGAAAATTCATCATAACAAACCTAGTGTTAGGTCTTCAAGAAAGAGAATTTTTTATCTAAGTACAAAATCTCTGTGAAGATGAAGTTATGCACTAACATTCCCTCAAATATTTCACTCACAGTTCCATAGCACACTTGTAAGCACCTATATGTGTCTCCCTGGCAAGGATCACTTGCGTGCCACACAACTGGCTGCCACACGTTCTTCATTTCTCTGGGGTTATCCTTGATTGACAACAAGGAACTTGGTGTTTGACAGATCTTTGATACCCTTTACAAGTCAGTGTTCGTTATGGGGCAGTCCTTCGTTTCGGGCTCTTGCTTACTTCAGCCTCCATAAGTCTTAGGTAAAGTTTCTGAATTTGCCTATTTTTTCTTGTTTGTTTGAAATGTGTGTCTGTTTTTCCAACAGGCCAACAGAAAAAGAAATGCTGTGTGTCATATGCTGCATCCTTGTTGCCATCCTCCTGTTGCGAAGATGCGGCATCTTCTGCTGACAAGTCATCTTGTCCTATAGTCTTAGAGCACAGGCCTTGTGGGCATGACCTAAACATCACATTACTCAATTTTACTGCTGAGAACAATGCTCTGGGAACAGTGTCAAGGGAATGGTGTTCTTCATTATCAGTACAGGCTGATACGTGTTTCTGTTCATATTGTATTCATAACACTCAATATTTTCTTGTTATAAATCTCTACTGCTTTAGCAGCCAGGTCACTCATTTTATCTGTGCACTGGGTCGTTAAACAGTTTATCTGCCTGAGTCCATAAACATCCTCAATCTGCTGCTGCTGTTTGCCCACCGAAGACGTCAAAACTATTTCTGAAACGCGTGTTTAATTTACACGTTAACAAATTCTTTCACTTGAAGCACAGGAATGTGTATATAGTGCCTCCCTTTTGCCTGACACTGAACATCCCTGACCGCTGCTAATGGTTCTGGTCTGCCAAGTGCAAGGCTTTGCCTGTCGCTTCTCAGTTCAAATCCACGATTTGAATTTGTGGACTTACCAGAACAGAGCTTGTTTTATTTGTACTTAGTCTAGAGCAATTTATACCTTCCTCTACCTAAAGATTTAATTACAGATTCATATCACTCGTAGTCTGCTATGTCTTCGGAAACCGCCCCTGTAACATAGCTCGGTATATCCCTGCGTAACTCAGAATTGGCAACCCAAAGTACTATTCGCAGGCCGTTTTGGCAGCTGGTGGGAACAGTGCCATTATTATAGCAGTGTTAACACCCTGTGGTGCAGAAGCAAGTAATAATCAACTGACAAAATCATCAGCAGAGGTGCAATAAGAACTCTGCTTAAATTACCCTTTTTACTCTAGCAATGATGTTGAAATGTGTCCATGGAGAACTCGCTAAAATCACCAGCTATTTTTACTGTAGATAGATTTCCAGACAGTTATCTATGATTATTGCACATGAAATAGGTTCTGCAGATGCCATTATGCTATTACTGCTTGCAGTTTCTAATTACTGCGGTTTTTGCTTCTTTTACAGTTGTGTTGAATTGGAATTCCTTTTCCTCACAGAGCAAGACTTCCCAGTACAGAGCAGATGACAGTTTCCCTTTAAGTGAAATGAATCCCTTGTGCATGCGTGTTGCTCCTCTTCCTTTCAATGTAAACACCCTCCCTCTCTCTAGGCCTCAAGCTGGATGGGAAACAAGTACAGTAAAGTGTTGTTGTTTGGACGGATTCCTATTTCCAGTCTCATCGCTGGCTGATGACCCGTGGAGCAAGCCCTAGATAGAACATAGCTTTGCGGGGTCAGATAAATAGTCTTCTTAATAATTTCTCTATGAGCATGTGAACCATGGAAGACTGTACAAAAGATCAGGCAGAGATCAGGGTCTCCTGATAGTACCTTTGTAATTCACGCTGTTAGGAAATCTACTTCCCGCTCCCCATTGCTTGCGCAATGGCCGGTAGAGTGAGAAAGTTCTTGGTGCTCTTGTGCCCCCATGTTTAGCTGTCTTCTCAGACCCAGGGATATTTTGTGTCTCATTTCCGTAGGGTCACTTGCCTCAACGCAGCCACTTGAGAGGATTACAGAGCTCAGGTCTGCACGTACAATCTTCCTGTTTTACTACAATGGAAAGTTTTGGAAGACGGTTCTCACACTCTGACTAATGAGCTAGAGAGTAGTCATCTCGGACTGCCCATGCAAGCTCACGAGCCACGTTTCACTCATAGTTGCTGCTGTGAAGGCAATTCATTGCATGCATAAATGTGTGTTTGTAGAGACATACAGCCAGAGGACACTTCTGATAAATTCTGATGTTTCATTAACCTTCTCTGAAGGGACTACTGTGCTGACTGTGGAGTAAAAGATTATTTCATTTTGTTAATGATGACATAGAATATTCAAAATAACTGTATAAAAAGATTTTTTTTTAAAACAGCTTTAGACATGCAATTTTGTTTGATTTTACCCTGATTTGTAGAGATGATTGTGGTGGCTTACGGTGCCTGCTGAGGGGAAACAGGAAGCTGAGGTGACCATTATAGCAAAGAGTTGACTAAAGGGACATTAAATGACTCATGTACTCTGGATTTTTTCATTGCTATGTCTTGGAAAAGAGTTGGACACAGAAACCTCTGTATTACAGAGACAAACATTATCTAGTCACTCCAGTGGAGAGGCACTGGCACAGGTTGCCCAGAGAAGCTGTGGATGCCCCATGCCCCATCCCTGGAAGTGTGCAAGGCCAGGCTGGATGAGGCTTGGAGCAACCTGGTCTAGTGGAAGATGTCCCTGCCCATGGCAGGGGGGTTGGAACTAGACGATATTTAAGGTCCCTTCCAACCCAAACCATTCTGTGATTCTATGTATGAAAAGGAAGATGTTTTAAAATTACAGCAGGACCATTCTTAACGGTCACTTGCCGGGAACTTGCGGGAAGACACAGCAGCAGTAGGCAAACTCACCTTCCTTGGGAGACTTCATCAGCATCTGTCATTGCAAGACAAAGTTTATAAATTTGAGGCTGTCAATGCTTTCATATTTTATTATTGGATGAACATAATGCTTTAGCTTGTAAGATTCCAGCAACACCAATACTTGCCTCAAAGGAACTGCAGGAGAATGTTGTTGTAAACAACATAACATGATGGATGCTGTCATTGGGCACTCTTATTGGTGACAGCTGATAATGGAACAGATTTTTTTTTTTAAGGACACTGTTCTGCCATTGTTACAAGCTTAACGAATTTTCATTCTGAAAGCTGAAATACATATTTGCAGGTGAGAAAACTTTCTCAACAAGAACCTTGTTTTCCACTGTTCAAAGTGTGTCCAGACACTATGGTAAATGTAGTGGGGATATTATCTATTTTAATGCAGTATTTCAGTTTGTTGTATTTATCGGGATCCCATTTTGTTGGCTTCTCCCAGACATAATAAGTTGTGCTAGTACATGAAGTAACTAGATCATTCCATGCATTCCCCATCTTCTTTTACTTCAATTAATATTTCTTTCTCTTTTTAGCTCTGGAAATTCCCTCAGAAAAATTGATCCTGAGAGGTATCAGGAATCTTTATCTCCTTCTAGCTTCAGTGGAAGTGTACTTGACAGTGTAAGCACTGGTTCTTAAGAAGGTAAGTTAAGATTTTTAAGGCATGGGGCCTAAACTTAGTATTTTGCATTTTGAAAATGCTGAAACTAATGTAATAGGAATCAGAAAGATTAATTTTTCACGCCTAAGACTTTTCACATGTTTGTAATAATTTTCACCTCAACACATTTTGCTCAGTGAAGGTAAGAAGGATGTGTATTTACAGGAAAAATACAGGAAGCTGTATTTTTCCTCAAAGACACAAATGATTCTGGAGACGTCCTCTAAAGCATGTCTCCTTTGTATTCCTCTCAGTCTTTCTCACTGTTTCTTTCTCTGTTCTGTGGAACAACAAGAACCAGAATATCGTTAGCTACTTTTCCCAACAACACTCTATTGCCATAGAAACAGATAAAGAGAATTTGGGGGTTTTTTTACTCTAAATAAAAGAGTACGTATGCACATCAGCTGCTCAGGACACAATACAATGTATAAAACATCTATTGGACACATTGTATTCTGGTTTCACAAACCCATATTTCCATCTAGGATCTTCTGAAGAGGGAAATGGGAGTTTGACCTCCTGAAGATATCATTTCATCTGTTCAAACATAACATGTCACACAATTCTTATCACTAGTGGCTGTTGCCTTATGTTTCAAATATAAAGCCAACTGTATTTAACTGCTCTTGGACATCCCTCAGCCACATCTAAAAGTTAGTTGCTGCCAGTTGGCTCACAGGATCTGTCTCACTGAAGATAAAAAATCACCCTTTAGTTCGAAACATCTGCTGGATGATGATACACCCACAGACCAGATTTGGATAAGAGATGTACAGATGGGGTTCCTTTTTAATTGCAGCTGGAATGATAAGCAATACATTACTTAACACATGACCCACACTCATGAACATACATATACCAGCTTGGTCCTCCTATCCCTGCGATAACAGGGCAGAGGGATAAATTAATTCACCAGAATAGCTGAATGCAGGATCATGTGCAGCCCATTTGCATATAAGTTCACAAACAGAAGATTTGGGTAGAGTGATTCTGATCGTATTTGTTCATTGATTGCCTCAGCATGTCAGCATTTCCTATGCAAAGTCACCAAAGAATCCGATGGTCTACTTGAAACGAGATGGTGCTCCCTAGCAAGCCCACGACTGCTACAGGGACAAGATGTAAACCAGAGAATGAACACTGATGAAAATCCTTCTAATTCCCTTTTACATTTGTCAGACCATTTGCTTTATTACAGTAAATATGATGTAAACCTCCCTAAAGTCATGTTAATAAATCTTACATGGTCTGCCAAGAGTCTGCCTTGAAGCATTGCACGCTTCAGGGTGGTGTTTCTACTACTGTTCAACAGGAACTGCTATTGTCACCCCAAATACTGTTTTATTTTCTATCATTTTGTACCATACGGCATTATCTTGTTGCTGTCTTGGAACCAAACCAACTTGTTTTGTAACAATTTATCCCACTTTTTCTTTACTTACATGAATCCTTTGACCGTCCTGTCAGACCGCTGCCACGGGCTCATGATGAAGTGCAACTGAAGCACCTCAGACATGTCCTACCGAGGAGCTTCAAGAACTGTTTTGGGAGAGGCCGCAGGGGCACCATTCCTTGTGACATAATGTTTCTGCAGTGTGATGACTGCTGAATAGTTTAAGAAGCTTTTGTTCTCATTAATGGACTTTTGTGTCTTCTGCTAACACATGGCCTTCCACTGCTGTGCCATCGGCATGTCCTACTGAAGAGAAGCAGTTTTTAAAATTATCATAGAATCACAGAATGGTTTGGGTTGGAAGGGACCTTAAAGACCATCCAGTTCCAACCCCCCTGCCATGGGCAGGGACACCTTCCACTAGACCAGGTTGCTCCAAGCCTCATCCAGCCTGGCCTTGAACACTTGCAGGGATGGGGCATCCACAGCTTCTCTGGGCAACCTGTCCCAGTGCCTCACCACCCTCTCCAGGAAGAACTTCTTTAGTCTTAATCCTTTTGACTGATTTTTTATTCCAGATTTTAATCCATGTAAGCATGGGAGTTAATGAAGTTCTGCGTGCTGTAAGATGGACTTCAGACTTACCATTTCCTTATTTCCAGCAAGGGTTGCAGATGATATCAGCAAGAAGGGAATAAGAAGAGGTCAGAAATCCAGGCATTTATACCCACTACACAGAGAGGGGGAGCTAATAACAGAAAGAACAGGGCAGCAGGAGTGCAGGCAAGCAGCAGAGACATACACAATCACATACCTGCCGTCTAATCCGGAGTGAGGTGAGTTCTGTGCACAGTACTGAAGTCCCCTTTCAGGCATTCACACTGAAATGAAACACCTAGCCATCTTTCTGTTTCTGACTACCATGTATCTAAAAGACTAATCAGCAGAGGTGCCTTGATGGGTTCAATGGTAGAAAATGAATCTGCTCCTAGTTTAGTCCTGTCTTGTTTGCAGGGAAGATACAAGCCGACTGGGAGGTTTGCTGGTTTAGAAATGAGTGAGGATTGTCTGGACAAGACACAAGAATAGTCTGAATTGCCCAGTGTCAGCCTATAGGACACAAACTCAATACAGCACAGGAAAAAACAAAAAGACAACCCTTTCTTCTAGCTGCACACACACAAACACACGTACAAAATGCACAATAGCATTGTCGTTTATAATACAAGTGGGTCTAAGTGTTTGGCATAATTTAAATTAGAGAACAAAAAGTCTGCTTTATAGTATTTAGGATGAAACTTCGCTTAGAGGACATGGAAATCTTAAATTGTTCTTGACAGCCTTGAAAAGCCCTCCAGCATTAAAAGAACAGCTCTCAGCTTTTGTGAGGGTTTGAAACCAAAAAATAAGATGTAACCCAAACTGTGTGTCTTTGGTTGCCAATGAGACTGACTTTAAAAAAAAAAAAGTAAATAAAGGGGGAAAAAACCCCACCCTTTATCAAACAGTACAAATACAGCTGGAGATCTGAAAAGTTATACTGTGTGTAGCATCTAAGCTGTAACTTTGCCTTCAGATTCAGCCAAGACTAAGAGCTACCAAGGCCGATCGGAGCATTGCATCTGGTGCCTCTGACCCCCACTGCGCCGCTTGGGCGCGGCTGTTCATCAGAGATCAGAAGCTTTGTAAATCCCTGTTCAAGTCCTGTGGCTTTATACACCTTTTAGGGTGATGAACCCTGAGGTCTGGGATTTGTAGTTCTCCATAAGGAGTTCTTTTCTACTTAGGTTCCTCTGCTGAACTTGTGCTGTATATATTTTCCACAACACTTTTCCCCATAGAAACCAGGAATAATAACTTTCAAAAAAGCTGTGGAAAATATTTCAAATAATACTAAGCTTCTGCTTCTTCCCCCCTCCAAGCTTCTTAACAATAAATATTTAAAAGGGACAGAGAAGTTTTTCAAAGACCAGGCTGCATTTTCCATTACATTAAAATTTAAAATAGAAAATGAAGTCTTTGCTCCGTCATTAACAGTTTCTTGGTAGATCCATTTTATTTTTTAGATAAAATGAGCAGTCAAATGCAGCAAAACTTTGTGGGGTTTTTAATAGGGCAGCAAGCGTAAGTAAAATTCACCTTGTAGCTGTGTCAGTCTGATCTTTTGATGTGATGTCATGAGTTCTGACACAGCACTGTGGGGTTTCTGTCGCTGTGACAAAATTAGAAGTAAAGACTTGACAGACCACAGGTTGTATATTTACTCCCAAGATTTGTTTATATTGCTATATTAGCATAAAACCCTGGTATAAATGATATACGTCAGTTTAAATAAGTGAAAGAATGTATTCCCACTCAATATCCGTGAGTTTTTCTCCAAAACAGCTACTTTAGTGCCAACGGTTCAAACCAAATAACCTGCACGCGTAAGTGAAATGATGCTGATTCCAGCTCTTCACCCAAGAAATGGGAGAGATCGGGAGCCTGCATGCAGCTACCCGAGTTTGGCTAATGAGTGGTAGCTCGTGACTCTCCAGCGATGATTGCTGGTGCTGGTGTGCCGTAAAGTACATGGAGAGGGAGATCTGTGGAGTGGTCCCCAACATGGAAAATGGCAGAGAGCCTGGAACCAGGACAGTTTGTTACGTGAACACCGTCAGGGGACAGACACCCTTCCTTTCCTGTGTAGTGAGTTAATAAACCCAAAATTTATTCAAACCTCTTCCCACTCTGGCTATTTTTCCACCATGTAGGTGAGTTCCCTGCGGGGGGTAGCGACGGGACCACATCCCTCTCGAAGCGACGGGAGGGAGGGGAGGGATGCGGGGATGCCCCGCTGAGTCCCGGCTCCGAGTGGCTGCCTGTGGCCCCCCGGTGCTGGTACCCACTCTGGGTCCACGCCGCTGGCACCACAGCGAGCCCAAGTAGCTGCAGCTTCGGGAGGTGTCGGTAACAGAGTGTTTGTCTTCTGGAGGCTGACGTAGGAAAAGAGGTGCCATACTGTCCATGAGGATGTCTGAGAATCGACCTGTGCTTCTTCCCAACCCCTTACAGGTCCAAACATACCCTGGAACATTTTGGATTCCCATTATCACTTCCTCCCCAGGCAGGTTGAAACACCCAAATGCAAAAAAATCAGAGCAGAGCAGAATGTGTTCTGACATTTTTGAGCTTTTAGTTTTTCTTAATCCTTTTAAAAATCCAACTCAAAACATTTTAGCTTGTTGTGTAGAGGAATGAAAGCACTTCATTTAGAAACACGCTGGTTGCTTCCACGTTTGTTTTACCTTTTTTACCTTTTTTTTTTTCTTTTCTTTAAACAATTTGGTGGAAATGATCAAGCTGAATGACAATGAACCAAATTTTCATGTTTTGGCAAAGAAGATTGTGACCATAAGTGCTACTCATTTCTATCTGAAGTTTTATGTTTTTCAGAAACACCACCTGACGGTGCTATTTTAGATCATCATTAGACATGTTGAAGATTTTATTTTATCTTCTTTAATGAAATATATACAGCAGAATTCAGAAACTTTTGATTGACAATCTTTTTTTCTAAAGCATTAAACTTTAGTACATGAAAGGGAAAGAAAAAAAAAGCAAGAAATGAGTAAATGCAAGTAAAGCATTTCAAGTGCTGTGGAGGACTGTTGAGGACCGTCTCAGTTGCTCAGTAGAACGCTTGATGTCACTGGGAGATAACAAAAGGCACGAATTCTCTCTAGATCTGAAGTTCAGGGTTTCTAAACCCTACAGTCATCAGGTAAGAAACAGCAGTGAAAAAGGAAGAAGCTGCGTTTGCTGAGATTTTGGTGAGTTCTGCCAGTGTTTGGCTTCAGCCATCCAACCACATCCTCAGCTCAGAGCTCACTGTAATCCTATCCATGGCAGGAAAACATCTCTTTCCTAGTCCATTGGAAACCATGTGCTCTCTAGTGATCTGGATGCAACCCCCCTGGATTCTGCGAGGTCTAAGTGGATTCTGTCCCAAGGGTCTCCAGCTCTGGTACCTAACGGCTGAGGAGCTGTGCTCAAAACCGCCCCATGCTACTCTGGGTCCGGTGGTGTACCACCAAGTCCTGGATCTTTGCTATTTGTGGCCTCGAGTTGGAGGGCTCGTGTGAAACTATCATGGTGGAAAATCTGAATCTTCTTGTGTCTTGGTTCAACGGCACTGAGAGAAAATGAGCAAACAGACAATGCCACTGCATACAGCTTCTCTCAGGATTTCTTTCTCTCTAAGTAAACATGTACAATGTATTTTGCAGCCAAAAAAAAAAAAAGAAATATCCCTTGTAAATAAAAATTATTGTATTGAAAACTATATTCCTGGTGTGAGCATCAACTTAGGTTTGAATTTTATTTCAAGATTTAAAAATCTGTCTCAAAAGAAACAGGTCTGTGTGACCAAGAAGTGGGATTTAGCCTGCATTTTAAGCAGCAGTGTCTGGAGGGATCTAGGGTAAAGTAAAATATCTAAGTAGACTTCTCTTTTCTCTTTTGCTCAAGGTGATGGAAGATGTGCAAGATTATGTTGTCAAATGCAAATTGCCTGAGATTCATTCAAAAGAATTCAAAAGTGGAAGCTCCCCCCGCCTGCCGAAAGTTAGACTACCTTGTCCAAATCGATTACTTCAGCAAAACCATCTGAGAGTAGTCTGCGCGCTGCAACGCAGCCTCTTGGAATCTTACTACTCCAGTGAGGGGAAACATGAAAATAAAAGCAAGCAGAGGAAATCCCAGGGGACTGTAGCTTCAGGAGGCGAAAAATTGGTGCTTTTGGCTTGCCTGTCTCTTCCCAGTTTCCTGCCCCCTTCAGCGTATGAGAAAGAGAAGAAGAGCTTGTGCACTTTGGAAACTCGATAGGAGGCAGCAGCTGATCTTCCCATCACCAGCCTAAAAATAATCCACTCCAGGGCTTGGAGCGGCTTCGCCAAGTGGAGGAAAATCCTGCCATCGGGATGATATTGATCACATAGCAAAACCGGGTGACAATTTGGGTTGGTATTGTGGTTTTGTGTTTACAAAGGTAAGCTACAGAGTTTGCTCTAACATTCAGCAACCAAACGGGGCATGCGATGACCCTCCCCCATTATCTCCCACTAACCACCTCCTCCTCCTTCCCTTTATGTCTGTGGGACAGGGCTGCTCCTCGTTCTTTCCTGGGATTACAACTCCAATCTCTTTTTCCTTTTCCTTTTCCATTCGCAGGCGTTCTCAGCCTTTACCGTCCCCTCCTGCTGATGTTTTCTTCGCTGCTGTTCACAGGCTTACATTTCTTTTTTTAAGCCGTCCTGTCCTGGCATGTGGAGTCGGAGGTTTCACAGCAGGCAGCGTAGCACGCTGATGTTGGAAATCGCGTTGTGTTAAGCAGCTTACTAAAGGAGAAAAAAAGCAGTGGATTAGGTGTGCGTGAGACCACTGCAGATGTTTGCGTGAAATGCTTTTCGGCGGCAGCAGTCTCTCTAGCACCACTGCTGCTGCGATTTTCTCTGTGTTTGGAGCCTGATCCAAGAACCTGCCGAAGTCAATGAGATTCTGTGCATTGATTTCTGTAACGTTGGGATCGGACTGCTGTTATATGCCAGTTAGCGATGAGAGTGCTGACACATATCGGAGGTAATTCATCACCTTAAGGCCCTAGGTAACTGGGGTGGTGCTTAGGAAGGAAACGGGATCTATCTAGAGTAGGTGGTCACAGCTGAAATAGGACCAAAAAGGAAAGTGGCATTTTGTCCAGGGTCATTTTTGATAAAACAGATTTTAAAGGGGCAGCGCTTTCTGCCGTTACCTTAGCAGAACACAGACTGTAGCAGGAGGCACAGACTGTAGATCACACAGATTGCGTTAAATCCGCTGCTTTTAGGAAGGCAAGAACAAACTAGTGGGTATATACCTAGTAAGTAAAACAACTCAGAGCACTAACCTAAAATCCATGGCAAAACTCAGTTAGGCCATCCACTGTGCTTATCCAAACCTATAAATTCATAATTTGAGCTGTGTTAAAATTTTCTCTTGAAATTCAAGAAGGAAAGAAAAATAACTGATTTTTTAAGGACTTAATTGTTCATGAGATAAAAACCTACTACATTGGTAAAAGTGAGTACTTTCTTCATCCTGCATCTGTCTGCATATGCATACCTACACATGTGTATATATATATGTAAACATGCATATATGGGTGTATCATGCACATTATATGTAAGACGTAAAAAAAAAAAAAGAAAAAGAAATATCTGAACCAAGGTGCAAGAATGCTCTGTAAACATATATTTTAATCAGGAAGTGCATCTACTGATTTTTTTTGTTGTTGTTAAATATAGGCGACAGAATTACTGAAATAAATGTTTTCCAAAATATTCTTCTTTCCCCTAAACAAGGTCCATCTGAGGAGTGTATTTATACTATTTTCTTTAAAATCATAAGTATCTTGCAGAGCATGCTGAACAGAGTGATAATCCAGGTAAGATGAAACTCGAATGTAAGTCCACTTTAAAAGACCCTAAGGTAATTCAAATATCTTTGACTAGAATTCTTACAGTTTTTGCACAGCTTTCAGGATGTTCTCATCATTTTTATGGTAATATAAATTATCTGCTATTTTGTCATTATCTTCCTCACAATCACTTAGGGAAAATACATCTCAGGAACTGGCTTGGTGCCCTGAGAATCCCCACGTACACTGTTAAAATGAAATTTGTAAGTGTTCAATGATACATCATATTCATGTTTAAAACTTTGTCCTTTTTTTTTTTTCCTTACTAAACCCCTTTTCTTATTCACAGTGAGTATTTATTCCTCAGTCTTTGTTGTACTGATTTCTGCTATTGTATTATGACAATATCAGTACACCTTAACCTAAAACCCGAAAGTCTCATCTTGTCATTGATGGTGATTTTAGAATGAAAATTTAAATGCTTAAAGGACGTTAGCATTTTTAGCTATTTCGTTTCAGGGTGAACTGCTGTTCAGATAGTTCACATCCCCAGTAAAGTACGTGAACAGGAGATCAGATTCCCAAATGAGGTAAAGGAGAGCTGAAAGTTGCCTTCCCCTGGCCCCATCATGGGCCCTTTCTTTTCATTTCTCTCCTCTGTGAAGTTTTACTTGTGGCTTCAGCTTGCAGTTGCCTGTTCAGCAAAAGCCATTTTCAGAGGGAGAAAGAAAAAACACCTCTGAAGTATCCAACCAGTTCTATTGTTTGTAAAGACTATAGAAGTTAAAGTGAGCAATTTGTCAATAACTTCAAAGGACAAAGGCCTTCCAGCCTACAGGTGTTAAAATGAGAAATCACCTGTTATTTGGCACCCTTTTGGGGGTAAAAATAAGATAGCAGATAGCACGTGCTTGTTACCAGGTGATCTTTGTCACATCGCTGCTTTTCTCCTGACTGAAACGCTGGGTTGAATCTAGTATGTTTGTCAACGTTATTATAAAGTATAGCACTCCTGCTGTTTTAAGTTCTGAAGCAAATATGATGTACTCACTTCCGTGTAATCACTCCAGCATAACTTGGTGGCCTACTGTATTCAACAGAAAGGGAAATTGTCTCTGGGAAAGCTTTTTTTTCCTAATGTTTATGTATAATGTTTTCTTCTTAAATGAGTGTATGAGGATCTCAACTGTTATTGTGATATAACTGTGTATAACTGCAGATGACCAACAAATTTCAAAACAACTTGCTACCCTTTCATCTCTTCTCTCCGGAATATTCATGTTTGTGTTACGCATTTTATTTTTTTAATGTAGCAGTCAGATTGCTCCCATTTTTTTTGCAGACATTGCTGTTTGCTAGACAAAGCCATCTGCCTGTAAATAAACCTTCAGGTCCAGAGATTCCAAACTTAACATGAGACTAGAGAAAAGATCTTGGCAATCTACAGGAGAATAAGAGGCCTTTGCTTCTGGTGAACATCCCTTCCACACAGATCAAGATTTGCTAAGAAACTAGTGAACTTTTCTCTCTTGTTATGCCCTATGGGACATGCATGTGCCAGCTTTCAAACTGAAGTATGGCAACTGCAACATCTCAGCACTGATGTCAAGCTTGCTGTGAGCAGGGCTTCTTATCTTGGGAACAGCACCATGGTGATATAAAACCATTAATGCGGAGACTGGGCTAATATTTGCATAGCTCTCCACTGGACTGGGTAGCCTACGGTGAAGCAGGCAGCTGCCTAAGGCAGCAGGCTCTTGGGATAAAATCGCCTGGCTCTGCTGCTTAATTTGCCTGTGTAGAGTTCCAGGAAGTCCAGGTTTGTGCCACTGCCGGTGTTACCAAGGAAGGGGTCTTGGCAGGTGTAGGAGGGCAACTGCTACTAAGGAATGTGATAACCTCTCTGTGTTGCAGCAATAACTGCTTTTATCTCTTCCATCCCTTGACAACAGAAGTCTCTTCAAATCCCTCCTTGTGTGGCTCTGCAGCCAGTTTTTCCTCTTTGGTCTCTCCCTGTGCACTTACTATGTCCTAAAGAGTCTCTCTCGTCTCATCTTTGGTAAGGAGAAAATCAGCTTTGGCGACACTGTGGGAAACCTTGAGTCAGCTCTCTATTCTGACTTACTTAGGGCTAATTCAAAGATCTTCAGCATGGCTACTCGTTACAGGGTCAGACTGCTGTCTGCTGTGGTCAGCATTCTGTCTTTGGCAATGCCTCATAACTGGTGCACGGGAAAAATAGCGAAAATCTTCAGTCTATTTGCACAATGCTCAGCATGGAGTGAAGCAAACAGCGCTTCCTCGCGTAGGCAAGATACCTCTGTTCACCTCTGTGGATCCAGTTCTGACATAAGCCCAGCATTGGCTTACTAGAAGAGTTAAAGCCAGTGGAAGGATAGTTTAATTGTTACTAAGGGATCCATATTTGCTCAGTGATCATAAAATGTTCCATCTTCCCTTTTTGGTGAGTTACAACAAAAGCCACAAATGCAATTCTTTTTTTTTCATCATGTTCTCCCATTCCACATTTTCATTTCATGGAATGTTATTTTTTTACTGAAGAGGAGGGAAGAGTGCCTTTTCACTCTGCCTTTCACTCATTATCTGTGTTAAAATCTTCCAAACTGTCTTCATTTCCAGGCTCAGTTTTTTGAGGGAAAAGTTTTCAAAACTGGGACTCATTAATTCATTATAGCTGAGGCCCTTTTGAACTCTTTAAAATCTTTAGAATTGTTAAAGACCTCTTTAGCCTTAACTCCCAATACTGAAATACTGTTTGAAAATGCAGCTTAGACTCTCAAATTAATCTGAATCTTTTGAATATGCTACTTGCACTGTTTGCAGCCCTAAGAATGCGTTCATCTGTAGCTACGCTGAACTTTGCAAGCATGGTATGTGAGTGCTGGAACAAGAAATTTTGCTGTTATATTGTCAAATTTTCCTTTGAAAACTGAAGGTTACACTGTTTCCTAGGATGAGCAATTGCCTCTGGAAACCTGTCATGGTGCAACTCCCGTTAACTTGGGTGGAGCTGCGCAGGCATTGTTGCAAAATGCCCCATATTGCCTAGAGAAATCAAGGGCTTGTTCTTCTACCTCGGGGACTTTTCTTTCTTCCTCTCTGGACATGAACACAGCTTGTTAAACCTTGAGGCCAATGAAAATGAGCTTCTGGAGGCATGCCCTGATGCAGCAGAAAGTAATGGCTATTTTCATCTTCGAACCAAATGGGGATCTCACTCACATTGACTGTAAATGCCAAGTGTCCTCCCTTACACATCAGTAAAATTTCATCCAATGTATTTCCGCTATTTGTGAAACTTGAGCAAAGAAGTAGAAAATACGTGACATGCTCTGTGCCTGGGGAGATGGGCCTGTCCATCAGTGCATCCCCAGAGCCTCCTGTGTATCTTAAGTTTTACAAAAAATGAGGTGAGGTCCAGTGGTTTGAGTGACATGGGCAAAAGTGTGGAGGGTATATGGGATCTGCCTTCTGCACCAGAAATGGATGGAAAGGGAATGATGGAGTGGCTTCTTGCTCTCTGTGGGGCACACTGGAGGTAGTATTATTTCTTAGGTCTCTAATGTACTGCAGTGTATTTTCATACTGGATGAGGCTTTGAGCAACCTGGTCTAGTGGAAGGTGTCCCTGCCCATGGCGGGGGGGTTGGAACTATATGATATTTAAGGTCCCTTCCAACCCAAACCATTCTACAATTCTATGATTCATATGCCACTCTTGAAGATACAGAGAACTACTGGCAGCCTGTCTGGGTGAACACCTGAAACTGTCTACAAAAGTTGGCATACACCAACAGATGCAGGACATGAGTCTCTGCTTCCAGTCACAGCTCATTTCTAGCACAGGGTTGATGGGCAAATGGGTGGAAGAAAGAAAGAGAGGAAAGAAGGGTCACTGGACTATTAATGCTCGTACAGTTTTTCTACTTAGGATGAGTGCCATACTGTACTGGATGTGTGTCCTGAAGTAGGTGCTGCCAAAAAGGGAAGAAGTTGTACCTGGTGGGCGTTTTATGAGGCCAAATCAAAAGCTGCATTGGGTCGGCACACCATGATGCCACTGATCAGAATGTTTTGATAGATTTTAAGCTTGTGAATGTTTAACGAACATGGTCACTGGCTGTGCTGATCAATGAGGAAGTATTTTCTGATTTGAAAACTCAAGAAATTATTGTCAATTACACTATCTAATTTCACTGTCAATGCAATTGTTTTGATTTTCTGTTGGTTTTGTGTTGTGGGTTTTTTTGGTTTTGGTTTTTTGTTTGTTTGCTTGTGGTTTTTTTTTTTTGGTTGGTTGGTTGGTTGGGTTTTTTTTACAAACTAACCAACCTAGTGCCTTTGATTTTCCCTCTCATTTTAAGAGAAGACAATAAAATCCTACCTCTTTTTTAGAACAAACTTGTAACAAATGTATTGTGAATAGACTTCTACCTACTCTTGAACATTATCATCGCTATGATGGGCACTGTCTGTATACGTCAGTATTAGCAATAGGACCAGATTCCTCCCTCAGCCCTGCCAACATGCAAGGCACGGTTGGTCTTAAGGGTGTGTTATTGGACATACTCCGTCACAAAGTGAGGCACTGCACAGATTCTAGTGAAGGTGCAGATGTGATTCTTGAAAGAAGAATCTTTCTTGAGAGCGTTTAGGGCCTCGTGTTTGAGGTACAATATGAAAGCTCTACAGGCTGATGGTACGTCCTGACTAGCAGATAGCACTCTCCATGCAGTTAATAAGCCTTTCTTCCAGAGGCATGTCTACTGCCTATATTCTGTTTCCTTTCCAGAAAAATGAAGAAAAAAAAACCCAAACCAACAGTTCCCTTAGCTTCTCTTGGATGTGATTTTAATCCTTTCTCCCAGATTTATTTTTGACTAGAAGCCAAGAGCTACACTGGAAGTCAATGATTCAGTGCTCATTTGAACCCAGGATCCTCCTGCCTTTCGATACCAATCTAACCACTAGACCCACAATAGCATCTTCCACTGCCTCACAAAAAGAATCCTATTTGTGGGAAAGGGAGAAAAATTCCCAGCAGAACTCCCTTGGACTTCTGACCTTCGATAAAAATGAGGAAACAACACTTCTGATCTTCAAGAGATTATCATTACCATTATGTCTCCCTTAAAGGAAACGTGTCAAGCTTTCACAAAGGAAAACCAAAGAGTATTTCTGTAGTACTGCAAAGTTCCATACTTGTTTTGCTAATAACTCCTCAGTATAGACAGAATTAATATTAACATAATGTTTCTTTTATAGAATCATAGAATCA
>NW_010249865.1:0-10037 GCF_000690775.1 Eurypyga helias
TTTTTTTTTTTCCCCTCAGTGACTCACTGCACAGACATTGCATGGAAATGGCACTAGAATCAACAGCCAGGGGAAAAAAAAGTACAGAAATGGAAAAATGATCATCACAGTGCATTTTTCCCATTCCCCTTTCATCTCGTACACCTGTGTTTGACTTCAGCCAACCTTACATAAATCCTTTAAACATCTGTCTAAGTCACTTATGAAATAAGCTGAAATGGTCTCAGCCAGGCTAACAGTTCATTCTGCTGGATATCTGTATGTTTAAACCCAAACAGGTTTGCTGAGTTTGCCAAGCCAGACGGGCAATGGGCTTCCCATCAAACCCCGCTCATTCAAAATGTTAAAAACTGTTTATGCCAGAACTTCTTCTGCAGGCGCCACTTTATGAAAGACCCTATTTATAGCCGTGAACTTAAGGCACAGGCACCGAAAGTTTGCTTGAGTGTAGTGGCTGACTCTTATAAAAACACACTTTGCAGAACAGCGTTTTGCAGCCTGAATTTACTTACTGGGGGATGAGTGGCATGGGGTGGGAAAACAGGAGCTTGGGATAATCTTGGAAAGATGCAATTCTGCCAAAGGGGTAGGGCATTAATGTCAATGGTCACATCCTCTGGATGGCAGAGGGTGGGATGGATGTGGCCCTCACCTATATGAGGTCAGGGCACGTGGTTGTGACCATGGGCATGACTTTGTGTTAATCCAAGGCAAGGCTGTACCATTGATTTACCTCTTCTGCATTTCATTGGTGATTATTTCACATGATGATATCTGAAAAACCTCTTTGTAGCCACCAGCTCTGTTGCCTGGAGAAATTAATTGCATCTGCAAAGATGATTCCCTTCCGTTCCACCTTCCCGGCACTCCACTGAGTGAGTCTCCACCGAGGAAGACAAGAAGTTAACAAGCTGGTTTGGGTCTGTGTTGATCTTTTGGGCTCCTTGAATTGAGAGAACTTCTGTTCTGGCATGGAGCTAGCTCTGCAACTGGTTTGGCCCTTGCCAGCTCCGTGCCAGGGTCTCAGGGTGGCACAGTCTTAGAATTCCTTTCAGCTTAGCAAAGAGGATCAATGCCAGTGGCCTCAAAGCTGAGGTCTCTGCCTCTTCTTGACTTACTGATGAGTTTAGAAGAAAACTTAAGATTTTTCTTTAGGGGGCAAAATACATTTTTCCCTTGACACAAGTCAGAAATAGCAAATGGGATTTGTTTAAACACATCTGATAAAAGTCTTCCTTGGGCTGTGATCAAGGCAGGTCAACTTCTGCACTGGGTTTATCTCGGCTCGTGAATTTAGGCTGTCTGCTTGCCTATAAGTTGGTTTCTGTTTCTGCAAACGTACCTGCTGTTCGTCAGTATTTACTGGATGTTTGTTGTGTGGGTTTTGTTGACCTCTGCTTTATTGTGTGTATTCGCAATAATGATTCTTCAAAATCTAAGGATGTTTCTCTTCCCCTGAGCCAAGACGCTTTCTTGACCCACAATCCTAACATGTAGTACCTCACACACATTAACTGTCTCACAACAGCTGCATAAAATTTTAGGAGTCTTATTGTAGAAATTAGAAAGAGTTCAGATCTCCTGCTTGATGTCAAGGAGGAAAAGCTGCCAGGCAGCCACGAAGGTTGGTGTACTGATGTCAAAGGACCTTCAGCAAACAAGGAGAGCTGCAACAAGAGCTGCTGGTGGAAGAAGGTACTTTTCAGCACATGCTAAAATGGTAAGCCCTAGCTCTTTCCATCATGACTAGCAGACACCCTGTTCTGGTCACTGCTGGGAGAGATTGCCTCTCTGAGCAAATGGAATCAATAGCAATAGCTATTGTGTTTGAAATTCATGTCCCAGTGCTTCAGCCTCCTTGATATTTTGTGTAGTTCAAACAAAAAGCATTTTTCTCCTGTGGAATAAGAGGATGCTTCCTAGGGAACCTGCAGTATAAGGAACATCTGTAAATAATAGAAATATCTCTATTTCTTTTGCAAGTGAGACACATGCCATCTTCTCTCTTGGTTGATTTGAGCTCATAATACCCTTTGTTTATTGGGAGGCAATATACACACCCTTTTCATGCTGGACATCTGCATCGTCACTCTTCCATGTTACTAGGTAGTCATACAGCATCTCCTCTTGTTTCAGGCTTCGCTAGCCTTTGGCACGCCTTCCAGGGGTACGATATCGCCTCCTGAAGGTTTGAGTATCTCTCTGTGTCTTCAGGACTGGGTTTTCCTAAGCTTTGCATGTGAAGTACCACAGAAGAAGGTGAGGTGGAGATCAGAGACTGCAGGCAGGGGGTTTGCTTATTGATAAAGTCAGCCCGGGCTCAGGCTTTGCTGATATACCTAATAAATCTGTGCGTACTCCCTTCTTAGGACAACAACATCTGTTTTCTGTCTTCTTGTACAGGAGATGATTTAGCATTGCATGCTTTCTCTTGAGGGTGAAGGCTTCACTCAGGTCTTCTGTGCTCCCAGACAAGTGGGAGGGCTGGGTTGCACTAACAATGGAGTCATCTGCCAGGATTTTACTGGCAGGATGTTTCACTTTGCACAAGGCTGGCATGTAAAGCACACCTTCCCTGGGTGGGCAGGGATGTTAGGAATCTGACCATTATAAAAATAAAGGAAGTCTCAGTTCCCTGATTCCTTGTATACAGTGAAAAACAATAGCATTTTGACACAAAGCTGCCCTAAATCACTTGAACTGAGGTACTTGCATTAGTTGAATGAAGCTCTGTCACTGATGAAATGCAAGCAAGGGTGCTTTCTCCAGGGGCAGTTCAGATCTTCAATCCCGGCAGGTTCTACCATCTCTGATTTGATGAAATTAGGTGCTTGAGGCAACTCAGCTATTACTGCAGATGTCAGCTCAGTGCTCACATGGAGGGAACCCGCATCTCGGTGAGTGTGGCCACCGACTATGGGCATGTAAAGAAATGAAAATAAACTACAGTTCTTTTTTTCCATGTCAGTCAGAGGAAACAGTGACTACTTTTCTTGTGTGTCTAAATGATAGGTGCCCATACTCACTGTCACAGTCACCTGAGGTGCAGTAAGTGTTACTTAGGGGGTGCAAAGAAGCATCAAAACTGTATCGAATGAAGTCAGACAACAAAATGATCCAGCATACTACACAGATGAAAAGAAGACAAAAAGCACCTATGATATTGCATTCAGGCAATACACAACACTACATGGGAGTTGCAATGGCAAAAGTAGAATCATAAAACAATGGCATAGTTTGGGTTGGGAGGGACCTTAAAGATCATCCAGTTCCAACCCCCCTGCCATGGGCAGGGACACCTTCCACTAGACCAGGTTGCTCCAAGCCTCATCCAGCCTGGCCGTGGACATTTCCAGGGATGGGGCATCCACAGCTTCTCTGGGCAACCTGTCCCACTGCCTCCCTACCCTCTCCGGGAAGAATTAAATACCAGACAGATTAGTTATTCCTCATGTATTTTATCATATTTTCCTTGGGAGCACTATGGTTACAGGTCCCTATCAGAGATATGACAGTGCAGGTGAAGGACTACTGCACACTCCATTGTGGCTTCCTGCAGGAGCATGTGGAGGTGACTGGGTGATCAGAAAAAGCACAGAGCTGAAAACCTGCAGTGTTGGATAAGAAGTTTCAAGACCAGGATTAAAAAAAAGGACTTTTTCTTTTTTTTTTTTGAGAAATCAATAAATAGACTAAAGGGGAGAAAAACATTGCTGAAAAACACTGGCTGTTGTGGCTTTGCTGAGAACTCCGTGGTCTCCTTGGTCTCCCAAGCAGCGTGTTCCCAGTGTCCATCCATATTGTGCTCCTAAGAAAGATCTTGCCTTCCTGGGATATGAGATCACCCCAGGACTGGTCCAAAGGAAAGGACTTTGTAGATGAAGGATGCAGAAGTTCAGAGATGTTTTGCTCTCAAGCCCTGGAGCAACCTGAGGTGAGTCACCACATCCTTCTGGACCTTGCCTTTCCTTGGTAGAGCAGAGAGTGCTTTTCTTTGGTTTCTTTAAGGTTGGGGTTTTTTCTGCATTTGCACAATGGAGAGCTTGATTATAGGTGGGAGCATAGTAAATAAAGAGTGAAACAAGGAGCTTGCAGGGGAAAGAAAAGGAAATCTAGCAAGCATGACTTTGGGCACTTACAGTTAACATGGACTAATTTTCAAACTGGCATCACTATCAAAAACAGTAACAATAGCAAAAGCTCAGATTGTAATTAATTCTTATATTCTTAAATTAGCCAGGACTGCTGGAATGTGCCATAAAATTAGACAGGATGGAAACCTGCACTGCCACCAAGTGTAAACTACAGTTTTGCACTGCACTGAACAGGTCGGTTTAACACATCTCTGCAGGTTGGGTGTGTGAAAAAAATCAAACCTCTAGCCAACAAATAACAGGCAAAACCCAACACAAGTGGTTCTTGGTGTAGAACCACTTTCACTGACAAAACGTCACATCCCTATGAGGCAACACTGTGGGTAAGTGTCGTGGCGTAGCAGCCACAGTAAAGAGATTTAACCCTTTCCTGGCTGAACCCAGCACAGTAAGGCAGCTCTGTGCCACCTTCTGCAGGGGTGCAGGAGAGGGCTGGAGTGTTTTGTGACACCTAAATAAGCTTTGCAGGGAACATGGACATTAGGAACTGGGAGGCAGACCCGTTTGTCCCAGGCAGTCAGCTGCGTCCCAGACAAGTCAGCCCTCTGGAAAAACCCAGTGAATGCACATCCTATACTTTAGTTTAAAACTATGCTTCTCTTCTCAGCCCATCTATATCGCAGAGTGATTTTTCAGCCCGTGTGTTTAGCGATTAAGCACTGCTCCTGATATAAAGGGTGATGCCAAAAACATGAGCGGAGTGCTGCGGTGCGGACAGACCTTTTCTGTATTCCACCACAGCCTCCTTTTGTCCCGATGCTCCCTTGACTGAATGACTTTGTGGTCTCAGTCCTGCAGCTTGTGAAAGCGCAGCCTGCGTTGCAGCATCACCAGACACGAGTCCTCACGGTGCTGAACAGCAAGGTAGGCTCTGGGGAGACCAAAATCATCTCCCAGCGTGCTCAGGTCCTCATTCACAGTAGAGTGCACCACGGAGGGACTGCAGGAGTGAGCGGAACAGGAGAGTGTTCACTCTAAGGACAGGTGACAGGGATTTATTTAGATGGCAGGTCTTAAATTCTGTTTATGACCCAAAATCCATGTACACAGAACTTTTTGGTATGTAGTTGCTTCTGAGATACTTAGAAGATGATCAGAGCTGCCTGCAGCTGAAAGAGGGTTGAAGGGACCCCTTCCCAGGCCAAAGCTGGGTGCTGTCCTGAGCTGTGCTGATGTAGGAGCTGAGGACGGACACCCTACTCAGTGTTCCCAGTTTGATCTGGATCTTCCTCAAGTTGGTGTGAGAATGATCTCCCTTAGACATTAATCAGGTACCAGGTTGCCTTCACCATATCCTGCTGCACAGGCAAATGGGCTGTACTACTCTCCTGTCCTTGGTGTTGTGCTTGTTTTCAGGGAGGAAAGGCTTTGCATCTCCTGAGGGAGGGCCAGCAGATTGCCCAGAGAATTTCCCTAAATGGGTTCAGCTGAGAAAATATGCTCGGCCTCTCCTCCTAGGAAAAGTTTGTCCTGTGTTTTGAGGATACCTGTTTAGGTGCAAACAGTTAATAACAAAGTGGCAGTAGCTGACATCCACAGATCCTGGGTTTTGTAGCATGAAGAGCACTTCATTCCCTTTATGCTGATCTTTTCCATCTGTTCTTTACTGCCTGCAAGGTATTTCCATGTGCAAAGTAGCTCAAGCCTGCCGTTTCCAAGACCCGTCCAAAAATTATGTCAAGCATGAACATTTTATCATTAAGGGCACTAATACTTTGCACATACACAAGATTTGTCTTCTGATTATCCCCAGCTTGTATTGCAATGCATTTTGTAGGCACTTAGCCAAACATTTTACCTTTAGTCAGATATATGACCTGCTGTTTTGGAGAGATTGGAGGCTGGTCCAAACCCTGTTAGATCAAGGGAAGCCTTTATGCTGGTTTAGCAGAGTTTGGATCGCTCCCTGAAGGCATCACAGATGATCTGAATTATCAGAAGTGATCCTAGGCAGTTGCAAGTAGGTAGAGCTCAGTTTGCAACTGCCAAAGTATCTGAAGAAGTTGGACGAGATTGTTTCAAATCATCTGATGAGGATTAGCTCAATTTAATCAAATCACAAGGCAGTTGGAAATTCAATCTAGACTAGACAGAATAAGTTTATGGGCTAGATGGAAAGCTAAATATACTAGAAGAAAAACAAACAAGCAAACAAACAAACAAAACCCAACAACAACAACAACAAAGAAGCTCCACAAGCTGGAAAATACAGCTAAACCCATTCTGACCAGAAACTAGGTGTGCATTTTTTCCATTTGTCTAGAATGAAATATTTTCAGCTATGTGGAGTCTTGAATGTCTTTCCAAAGGAGATGCTCTACATCTCCACACTGACCTTACTGGCTTTGCAACCTCTGCTTTGCCAAATTTTATTTAGTTGATCATCATGATTCCTTGTTAGCCTAAATGGTGAACTTACAGGGGTCTGAAGACAGTGAGACCAATTTTATAAATAGGTAAAGCTTCTGTTCTCAAAAGATCAAAATTTTCTTGGTAGAGACCAAATGCATACAGAAGACTATAAATGTACCTTGACATGGCCCATGAGTTGAGCCAGTTACTTTGTCAGGCGAACGCATTTATGAGTCTCACTCCAGCTACAGCTCATAAGAGCCCTCATCTAATTAATATCTCTACCAGAAATTTACTCCAGCTAAAGAGCAGGTGATGGGCTAGATGGCTTCATCGTATTCAAATCATCCTAACTCAGTCATTGTCTTTTCATCCAAAGAACTGTGATTACTTCCATGTCTTTCAATATGCAAGCCAAGATGCATCCTGCCTGCTCCAAATTTGCTCTTTGTGTCACCAGACAGATGGAAAAGGTGACTCGCCATGTATTCCTGCCTTTTTTATATGAAATCTTGAAACTCAAGAAGCATTACAGCAAGGTCACCTCTACCCCAAAGCAATATTTTAATGGTATCAGGTTTTAATTCCTTCTTCTTCCCACCTTCCTCAACCCTGAAAGCTAGACCCAAATTTCCTGTGTAATTTGTGGCCCATTGATTTATACTGCCCAACCACATCTCTGCTATACCGGTTAAATCACCTCACCTCTTGCCAAGTTAAATACTAGAGCTTTCCCATGTTTGGTGGTAAACTCCTGCAATTAGCACAGAGGCGTGTGGCATTTGACTGCTGGTAGACGCTTTGCTCTTTGTCCCGCTCTGGTGAAGCCCTACGTCTACTTGGAGAGGTGCCTCTCGCTTATTATTCTTTATTGTTCTGGCCACTGGAAATTCAATACTTTCCCACAAATCCTTCTCATCTACATCCTCCCAAACCTTAGAGCCACCTACAGTGTTTGTGGTCTGAAATAAATGCTCCAAAGTTTTCCCAGGCAACCAGTGGTTTCTTCTCTTCACTTTGGTTGCATTCCCTCAAAATGGGGGCTGAAATGGCCAAGGCAGAGCGAATGACAGGAAGCTGGGCTGTAAGACCAATCCAGTGGGTCAGATCATCAGTCTCACTCGTCCAATGTCCTGTCCCTGGAAGTGACCAAAACCTCAACAGGCCTGAGGAAGAGTATGAGATTTATGCGACCTCCTCTAAGAACCTCCTCAGCTCCCAAATATTTGCAGATCAGGGACTTTGTGAGACAGACGTTACTACCTGTAGTTCTTCTCCATGGATTTCTGTTCTGTGGACATGTCTGTGTGATCTCCCGGTACCCCCTCCACAATTCACCCTCTGATCTTGAGACGTGAGTCCTACACTCCAAGTTGGAGCTGGTGAGAGGTGAAAAAGCTCTTTACCATTGCGCTATTCATTTACAAACTGGCCAAAATTCATGCCCTCTCCATCAATCCTCCTTTCTACAACAAATTCCTAAGTGTCTAATAAAGTTAAATCACATCCATTCTCCACCACCAGGCATCAGCATGAGTTGGCACCCCCCCTGTGTTTCAGAGGAAGCTGCCCTAAATGGATTTCTTTCCTTCTCCTTTCTCTTCCCTCCTCCAGCTCTTCCCATCACTTCCAAAAATGAGCCCTATAGCCATTCCTATTCACTGCACTCCTGTGGGGTGTTTGCAGGAAATCTGAGCCCCTGCTTTTTACGCAAGGGCTACAGCACTTACGTCTCCCCTTGCTTTTGACCATCTGTCTGCATCCAGCAGCAGAAGTGCCACAAATTCACTCGCTCTCCCACCAACTCAACCTAAGCCCCTACCATCTGGAGATGATCTGTTTGTCTATTTAGACTCAAAGCTCTCCAGGGCAGGAACTGTCTCTAATTGTGTGTTTGTACCATACCTACAGCTGTGCTGGACTGAAAACACCCACTGTCATCTTGTCTTTGAAATGAAGGTTCTCCGGGGAGTGTCCAGCACTGAGAAGTAAGACTACTTGCATAGCCGAGTTGCTGGAGGCACATGCCAGAGCTCGTTGGTTGCACTCATATTAGACCACAAAAAATTCTTCCAGTGACTGCAGTAACCATCCAGCCCAATTTTTACTGCTGAGCTGACAAGAGGGTCTTAAAAGCGGTGAAACTATTGCCTGGCATGGTAGAGCTCACATCTGGCTGAGGCTCCAAATGTGCCCAAATAATACTGTGTCCCACTGAGGAAATGCCTGAGGACCCCAGATTTGTCAGTGCCTTGTTTGATGACCTGCAGCCAGTGCCACCAGGGAGCCAGGTGCAGAAGTCAGGAGCTTCCAAGGCAGATGAATTTCATCCTCGGTCCAGCACTGCAGGATAGCCTCATGTGTACAGACCTACTGTTCACAGCTAACACATAACCTGCCTCCTGTTTCAGGACAATGAATTCCTTCAATGTTTTTGTTCTGAAAAAGTGGAAAAATTCATTGATTTTCATCCCCCAGCTACTTAACAAATTAAAAAAAAAAAAACCTGTAATTGTTTTGAGGCCTCTTTTCTGAACTATAGTCTTTTCATACCACTCCTTGTTTATAACACATTTTTCAAGCTCCGTATTTTCAGTGAAACAAGGCAGGTGGTAGAAAATGGAGGTGTTATCACAAACATAACTTTAAAAAAAAAAAGAAAATAAAAAGGCTTAATAAAGTTTCTAGTCTAATCCAGGAGAAAGCATGAATGAATTACCACAGAAAGTCTCCTACAGATTGTTAAAAGTATCTTAACTCAATAATACTCTAAAATAAAAAAAAGCACATCTATATATTTTCCCATTTGGTTAACTCCGGAACGCCATTTCTTGCTTGTTTTGGCTGATTTTTATTCCTGCGTTTGAGTGTAAAGAAATGGTAAGGAAGTTTATGAATGGGGTCCGGCTCGCATTCCAGACTCAGCTATGTACGCGGGCTGTTTTCTGCCGAGATCCTGGGATGAGGTCATTTCAAAACCACCTAGTTTGCCCAGTGTGCTAACTCAAAAAAGATTGAAATGGACAGATTTGCAGTTACTGCAAGGCAAACACGCATACAGTAGTTTTCCCTGCATGCCAGTGTCCGCCAAACTTCAGCCTGAAAGACTCATGGAAAGAAAGAAAAGAAACACAAACCCTTTCTGCTAGGAAAGGCTGTTTATAAAATCGGTTTGATCTGCTCAGGAATGAGCTGAGATAATGTTTATCCAGACAAACACAGAAGATCATGCAACTACCTTAACATACCGAGCTAAGATAACTACTCAGCTGAGGAAAAAAAAAAAGGTTAGAACAACAGGAAATGGCTCATTTACTACCAGTTGCTCAGGTATTTTAAGGAGCTTCCAGAACATTTGCTTTTTTTGTGTGTACCCAAGAGAAAAAGGTTGCTGATGGGAAGGCCTGGATGGGTAACATAAAAGTGACTTTCCTTGCTGAAAGAGTAAAGGCAGAGGAAGAGTTTTGTGACAAGAGGATATAAAATACCCTGCAATTCATCAGCAAGGAGAATCAAACTCCACTGGAGAGA
>NW_010249865.1:10066-28027 GCF_000690775.1 Eurypyga helias
AGCAGGGCGAGGGAGCCACTGAAAGATGGGCTTTCCTACTGCCTTGAAATAAATGGGACAATTAAGGCTTTGGGAAAGTTAATGAGAATTTTTTTTTGGTCTTGAATTTTCAGAGCAGCTGAGGAAAAGCGTCTGTAGGAAAAGCCATTTATTAGAGGAGGAAAGAAAAATAGGTAGTGAAAATAAAAATGTTTGCATTCCCTAAAAAGATACTTCAAGCCTTGCGAGGGGGAAATCAATTATCCACGAGACCATCCCGCTGTCGGGTAGAAAAATCTAAGGCATTTTCTCGCTGGGGCTGCCCTCGCTCCGCGGTGGTTAGCTGATCTCTCTGTCAGATGGGTCTCATCACGGCGGCATTCGGTGCCTCTGAGTCTTTCATGTGTTTAATCTCACAACCCACCTGTGAGAGGAGGAATTACAGTGCGGGAACTGAGGAAAAGGCCCAGACTTTTAAAGGGATTTAGCTGCCCAATTACCTGGCTCAGGGTTAGACTGGAAATCCCCAGAAGAGAAGGGTGTTGCACCTGGGTCTGCTCAGCTTTGGGTTAGGGCAGTTCTCAGTAGCAATGCCCATTTGGACCTCGGACAAGGAAGAGCTGAATGCACCTGTGAATGAGCCATTGTTTCTCCCTTGATTATTATTGAGAAATATTTTGAGCCTGAATAATAAAAAAATGTAATCAAAGTCTGTATTCAGAGCACGAAGACCAGTTCTTTCTCCCAAGGCTGAGCAGTGTCTTGCAGCATTGGTGCTTGTGTTTATTCCCAGGGAAACAATTTACACATAACCTCCAAGAGCCATGAAGAAGTATTGCTCCTTCCTGAGACACAATTTTGCTGCTTCCCCACGCACTGACACCACTTGTAACTCACCCACCACCCCAGACCTGTTGGGCAATCTCTGATCTTGGTAGAATCCTGCTAAGTGGGATAGCACAGAAGATGTGCAGGAAAGAAAACAACCTATTTTCTCTCCAATTAAGAACAGCAAGATGTTTCCCCCAGGTGAGGCTTCCTCTCCTATTCCTGTTGCTTTTCCTCATGCCTCACACACCGTGTGCTGCAGGGACGCAGCAGGGACATGTAGGAGTTTGGCCAGGTAGACCACAGCAATCATATGGCATCATTCCCTGGGGGAATTCATCCATCCTCTGTGTTTGGCACATGCAAACAGCTACTGAGCACGTCCAGCTCTGGCTTCAGCAGGGGATTATCAGCTGCGTGAGTGCCCAAGGTCTCTGCTGGTGCCTGAACCCCAGCAGGAGGTGGGACAGGTAGCCACATCTCCTGCAATCCCTTCTTCGGTATACTGGTTATGGTAAAATACACAGACAGAAAAGGAGAGATGAGAAGTAATGGAGAGCTATTGGCATGGTTTGTGCACCTGCTTGAGTGTGAAGGCTCAAGTTTGTTTTTCATAGTTGTAAGCTGCTGTCCATTCATCACGGAGTCTCTACATAGTTTTTTCTCTGTCTTGACTTGACCCAGGAAACACATTTCAGTCTAAAGGAATTCTAAGGCGAAATCATAAATTTCTCTAGGTCCTAATTTGTAAGGCAGTTTTCCCAGTGAAGGACTGCCATGGGTGTTGCATTTTGATTTTTTGCCATGGCTTTGCTATCAGCTTCTGGTAAACCATAAACCCTCCCCAATTCCCTCAATCTGCAAAACGGCAGGACAAAGCACAGTCAATGTCTTATAAATCCACACTGGTGTCGAGACAGTTCCCTTCTCATGCACTGTTTCTTATTAAATAGATATCTATCGGCCGGTCACACATGCTGTGTTACATAGCTAGGTATCCAGGCAACTTACTCAAAACTTGCTGAAGTCAATGGAAAGAGTCTGCTGTCCCTGCAACATCACTGGCTTTAAAACGAGCTTGAGCTCTTCGGCAGGAACCAGCAGGCTTCGCCCTGGTATGTCAGCTCCTTGCACGTGGATGGAGCAGGGGCTAAAGAGGAAAAGCATTGAGGAAGAATAGGACAAGGGGTAATGTTTTTCAACTAAAAGAGGGCAGATTCAGACTAGATAAGGAAGAATTTTTTTACAATGAGAGTGGTGAAACCCTGGCTCAGGTTGCCCAGAGAAGCTGTGGATGCCCCATCTCTGGAAGTGTCCAAGGCCAGGCTGGATGAGGCTTGGAGCAACCTGGTCTAGTGGAAGGTGTCCCTGCCCATGGCAGGGGGTGGGACTGGTTGGGCTCTAAGGTCCCTTCCAACCCAAACCATTCTGTGATTCTATGATTCTAAAATTGTACCAGGCCAGAGGAGTCAATATAACTGAATCCCTGTGGTTGCTGGATGTGTTCCATTTAGTCCCATTTTGAGCAGAACAGATCAGCATCGTGGTCGGGTGCACTGACGTGTGCAGCAGCCATCGGCTCTCTGAGACAAGCTGCACAGAGAGGTGGAGTTTGAGACAATCGGCACCCTCCTGCCAGCTGAAGTACAAAGCCTAATTGAAGAAAGCTGTTCTTTCATCCACACAAAGCATAAACAGCTAGTGTTATGGTGACAAACTTTCCAGCAGCATTGTAGTTGCTACTCCAAGCGCTCACATACATCGACGCTGAAAGCAGAAAAAAGAAGGTGACGTCCTTATTTTGCAGAACTGCTCCAGCTGATTCCAGAATAGCTTTGGAGCTCACACCCAAAACCTACACATCTGTGATGGTCCTGAATCATGTACCAGATAATTCTTGTTTGGGTCCAAACTGTGGAAAAATTACTCTTTGTTTCAAGAGCTTTTACATAAGCTCTTTAATTCCCTCCCTTATTAGATAAGTTTGGGTGTTTTCATAACTGCTGCTTTCTCCTCTTTACTGATGGCTCCACGGACACAGCAATTCTCTATCACAGAACATCCCCTCAACAGGAGGAAGTTCCCCAATCACCACCCCAAGCTCTCACAAGGGGACAAGGAGACCATTTGCACATTAAATGGACCTGATCCGGCGAGGGTCTGCTTTGACACTGGGATGCAGGAGGCTCGTCGAAGGGCTTTGTGGGACGCGTGATGACCTAAGACTCTATTTTTATTTTCCATGAGTGCTGGGAGGAGTGGCAGGAGGTTAGCCTTTTCCCATCACCTTCCTGCCAGAGATACGCACAGCCCCGACACTGTACGCTGTTGGCTACTCATCACAAGGCCCCCTGTCAAAACCAGGATGGCTGATGAGCTACGAACAAGCTCACAGTTAGATAATAGATGAAAGAGCCTCAAGATAAATTAGGTGCCTCCAGAAAACCTGGCCAAATGTGTTTAAAACAGGAGATCCAACACCATTAATTCTCATCAAGCAGCTTTAAAAAAGTCAACCCGGCACTTGACTTATGCTTAGAAGACGTTATCTTTCCTTTTAACAGGGGTTTTATAGTGTATTTTGAGAAGATGACAAACAATAGGGTTATTTTGAAGTCATGCCAAACACTACATTCACTGGAGGAGAAGAACAATGTTACCTCCTATCTGTCAACTGACCCTGCAGCCATTAAGCCGTTTCACCAACAAACAATATTAATAAAAAAAGGGAAAGTGCTGTTCTTAAGTTCCATACAACCAGAGCTTGGGAAATGTCTTTGAATGAGATATTTATCCTTTCAGGATGGATCACTTTGTTGAAAGTGAAACTTTCAGCAAGAAAGCATTAGTTTCATCGCTTCTCAGGTAAGAAACTAAATTTAAAAAAAGCGTTTTGGTAAGTCTTATGGTCTGTGCTGTGAAGGTGAAGGCTTCCTTTGGTTTTGCTTCCCAGCAATTTTCAGTTTCAAACTATGGCATATAAAATTGAAACAAAAGGGATGATGTCTTAGCCATTGTTCAGCATACAGGGAGTTGTGGTAGGTTAAATCTTCTGGAGCGAGGACTGTGTTTTTTGCATTGTGACATTCAAAACTTCTGATGTGCTACTGTAAGACAAGTAAGTTTAAGGCAAATAATAATAACAAATACATAACTACTTTTCATCAGTGGGAATCTTTCCCAAATCGGCCCCAGCCACAGAGACAAAGATTTAAGGAGGACAGATGGGAACAGCTATATTATCTGAATGACTTTGTCGGCAAAATGAGCACCTGCTCACAAAGCATCCAGCCAGCAGGACCAGTGGGTGTGTTATCATTCAAAATGTTGTGACATCCATTCAAATGTACCAACAAACTAATCTCAGTATTTTCAAGGAGCAAAATTCCTTGCTCTCTCTCGTGATTGGAATTAGCTTGTTTCCATGTGATGACCCGCCTCTGCATGTATTTGTGTTGCACGTCCCAAACGGGCAAATAATAATGGCCTTCAAATCAAGGGGGCTGTTTGCATAGGTAAGACTAGAGGCATCTGTGCCAGCGGGGTTAGGAGCTAATAATAGCCACCGCTTACAAAAGGAGCCCAAACTGTACTTTCAATGCAAATATGAGTAATAACAATGCTATTTTCAGCTTTATTGGCACATGTCACCCCGGGTGCTCAGATTGCAAATTCAAACACATGGCGAACATGGGACAAACCCAGCTTCTTCTGGCCCCGATCTGCTCAGCTGTCTTTGCTCCACACCGAGCCCTGTTGAATTCCCCACAGCTCCGGGCAGGTGCAGGGCTCTGGCTGGGAAGAGCTGGGTGCAAGTTCGGTGCCTTTGCAACCCGATATACCATGGGCAAAAGCCGCTTTCATGTGCTGCGTGTTTAGGCAAGTTTATGTCTTGCAGGCGACATGAAAAAATCCACCATAGGAAAATAATTGGATGTTAATTTCCTCCAGCTTTCCCTTACTTAAGCACAATTGGAGAAACTAATCAGCAGCAAGGGAGAACAGTCATCTCTTAAAGGTGCACTTTGCTTACGTACTTGCGGTGCTTGCTTTGCTAAGAAAAGGCTCTGGCCGTGGCGGGGAGGTCTCAGACAGGGGGCTGTATACATGTATAAAGCCTGAAATGTGGCCCTGGAAACAGAGAGCTCATGGGTCGGGATGGCAGCACTGCGACCACAGCACCCTGCAGAAGCAAGGGTGCACCCCAGATGCCCAAATCCTTTGGCTGCTTGGGAAACTGGGGCAAGAGACATCGCTGACCCCCAGGGAGATGCTTGT
Source organism: Eurypyga helias (assembly GCF_000690775.1). Taxonomy (NCBI): domain Eukaryota; kingdom Metazoa; phylum Chordata; class Aves; order Eurypygiformes; family Eurypygidae; genus Eurypyga; species Eurypyga helias. The sequence goes on from NW_010249865.1 coordinate 15,152, forward strand.
TGGGGGTCTGTCCATGCCAAAGTCATGCAGACCCCACCCTCACTCAGCACCCAGTTCCTCCTCTGCCTCAGGTGCCCTGGCTGGGAGAACCCCCACTGAGGGCAGCTCCTGTGCTGCTCCTGCTTGGGCTGAGAGTGAATTACTTAATTAATGACCCAGGATTGCCAGGTGAAAGCCTATCTGTCGAGAGCGAACGTGCCCCGGTTCCTAGGCGTGTACACATGTGGTATCGTTTTTCCATTATTTGGAACATACAGAACTAAATTAATAACAGTTCCTACAAGGCCCTGGGGCTCTCCGTGGAAGAATTTTGATCTCCTTAGGAAAGGCTTACCGTTTCTCATAGGAGAGATGCACTTGACTCCTGACCTCTTTTCAAAGGCACCTGTGTGAGCTTTTAAAATCCACTACCACCAATTATCCACTTTCAATCTGAAGTGTTTAAACCTCAGACCACATTAACTGAGCTTAGCACATAGCCATGTCATTGCAGACTTCCTGATGTGAGGAGATGCCTTGACACGGCTGAAAGAGAGTTTAGGGATGAGGCATGAGATTATCAGCTTCTCCTCCTGACAGCTTCAAACAAAGGAGCCTTTTAGCCACCTGGTTTGTGTCTCCCACACCTGCATTAAGATTGGGAGACAAACCTTTGTACTGCTGCCTTGATCCTATTATTTGCATGTACCTGTCCGCAGTCACCCTGCATCACTTAATAGCCTTCAGAGAGACCAAAGGGAAGAACATGCACATCTACTATTTCTCTTTCAGGTTTAATACCTTTTCTTTTTTGCCCTTTTTTTTTTTTCCTCACCTCTCTAAGGCTGCAAGACTTTTAGGACACTACAGCATTTATTTAAACTCTAAGGAGATTTATTTGGCAGGGGGGGATGGAGGAGGGGAGACTGTGAGAAGGCTGGAGATGTGGATGAGGGATGAAAAGGGAGAGGAGGCCGTTTTAAGGAGCCCAACACCCGCTCCCAGCACTGGGCGGATGTTTGGTTGTGAGACCCCTCTGCTCCTTGCTTAGGTCTGACCCTGAGAATGTGTCCATCCCCTGGTCCCTGGGAAGAAACCACTCTCCACCACTGCCTCCAAGTCCAGACAGCACAGGATGCCCGCACTTGAGGTGCTTGACCTGCACCACAGACACCTGCTCCCTATCTCAGTCCCTGTGCCAGGATGCATCCCCATTTCTCCCCAAGAAATGCTACTGCTCTCTTATACCCATGGGCTCGAATGCCCCAAGAAGTCAGGTCCGAGGCCAGATTTAGCCTGGATGCAGAGTTTAGGATGTGCCCCAGTTCCATCTCCCTCTGCCGGTGAAATTAGCTCTGTCTTCTCTATATCAGAGCTGAAGGAATGTCTAGATTTTAAATTAAATTCATATTCTCTTTCCCATGATCACAGAATTAGCCGAAAGGACAAGACATTATTGACGTTTCGGATCCAGCCCCAGCTGACAAGGTGTCTGTGCACGAGACAATTTCAGCTGTGGCCTGTGTATATACGTCGCTGCATTTCAGCCTCAGCCACCTCCTTGACACATCAACATTAACTGGGTAAGGTAGAAATATTAAAGTTGCATTCATATTCCAGGCCTGGTTTAAATCACTAGTGTTGTGGAAAGCTCTGGATAGGTCCAAAAAAAGGAGGGAAGAAAAGAGTTTTCTGGTTCTAGTTTTTCATATTTTCTTTTCCCCTCTGAAAAGTGAAACCCTCCAGCTGCCCGGCATTGCACAATGGCCCAAATGCTGTGAGTTCCGGCCCTAATCCCAGCCTGCTCCGCACGCCAGGCCCAGCAGGGCTCGGCACCGTGCCCCACCACTACCGTGCTCCCCCAAGCCCTTCCTTTCCCGAAGCATCGACTGCTTCTGGGATCAGCAGCAAGTGTCTCGTCCCCATCACTGGACCACATATTTGGCTTGTGAAAGTTGTCCATCAGCTGCAAAGGAACACAGGAGGAGGACAAGGAACAGGGTCAGCTGCCTTGGCCATCCTATGATTTGTGCTGTCACAGGAAGCAAAGTGGGTGTAAATCTCCAGATTTCGGTCATGTGTTGTACATGCTTTCCATTATGGTCAAAGGAGTGCTGCCAGGGATCCACCAGTGTGCCAGGTGGGATGAAACCAAACCCAAGCATCTTCCCTGGTTCCCAGATGGTGGATAAACCCCTTGTTTCCCTGCTATCCCCGCAGAGCTGACACTGCTAGAGGTGCTCTGCTCACTCTTGCAGGATCCTTTCAATCATGGCTGTAGCTGCCAGGCAGCCAGGGAAAACCACTGAGATCCATGTCTGGTTTTGTTGTTACTATTAATATTATTATTATTGCCAAATCAGTGGCAAAGCCTAAGGTCTCCGACGTCAGCATTGCATACACCGAGATCCATAGGGCAAAGCTTCACCAGGGCTCTGGGTCTTTCCAGGAGAGACTGATGGGAAGAAACAGGCATCGTGCATCATGCCCATGTGCCAGGCAAGGAACTTGATAAATCATCCAAGAAACTCCCCGATAAGGGGGTTGATCCTCAGCAAACAGTGCTGTATCAAGTGCCATCCCCTAGTGAAGAGCAAAGGCTTAACCAAAAGTCAATAGCACCAGAGGGAAAGGATGGGCTGTGGTTAAAGATATGTCCTGAGCCTTCAAGAGGGATGGATTTAGTTCTTCTTTTTGGCTTAGCTTTCCTATGATCATGACATCAAGTGAATCACTTCATCTTCTGCCACCTCAGCGTTGCATCTGTTAAAGCATATTTATAGTATTTTTTCTCTTTTCTCTCGCCCTTTGCCTTTTCCATTCTGATTATGTTGTCCTCAGAGCAAGTTTGTGTCTCACTGCACAAGGTCCATCAGAAGAGGACTCTGACCCGAGTTCCTGGAATGCTACTGGAATATAAATATATCTAGATGGTAATGCAGTGCCTACCATGTTTATGACACTGGTTGAGAAATATGCATTACTATCCATGGAAAATTTTGATTTGAATGAAAATGTTGAGTGGTTTGTTTAGAAAAGGAGAACCCTGAGCACGGTTTCCATTTTTCCCAGAAAAATCTCTGAAGGAAGTTTACAAACCCCAGAAATTCTTGTGAAATCCAACAGCATTCAACAATCAGCGCTACAAAGTAAAACAAAAGACAATATTGTCTGTCCCACAAGCAGATTTCCTTCCTCTCCACAATTCACTGGAAACCCATTTCTGTCGCCCAGCCTTGATCAGGGCTCACATTCCAGAGGAATCGCTTCTGCGCTTGTGTGTCAAGAAAAAAATCTGTTTCCAATAGGCGGTAAAAGGTCCGCTCATCGTAGTCCTGTTTCACAAAAAGCACTCCCAGCTCCTCGCAGCGCACTGGCGGTGTCTCACCTCGCATTTGTCCTGCCATCTGCAGAGATGTGCCCTGTCTGGGAGGCTCAGAGCAGGCCCAAGACCTGGCCTGTGGAAAGGGTCTGTGCTACAACACGATGCTCTGCCCCTCTCAATCCAGCTTCCCCTCTCCTGTTGCTGCAGGAATCTGCTGATGAGGGAAGATGGAGAAATCAAGTCATTTCACCTTGCTTTGCTTCTCCTCGGCTCATTTGAGGAGTTTCCCACCAAAGCAGCTTCTCGGAAAGGGCTAAAGCTGCCTGTGTACAATTTTTTTCTTCCTGCATTGTTAAAAGTGAAATTCAAAAGAAAACTGCAGTGTGCAAATGAATAACTTAGCAACTGTAGATGGCAAAATAGTTTAGGGAGCATCAGACCATCTGTCTTAAATTCAGCTGAAGGACAAGATTCCACCTTTCTCCAAGCAGGGAGGTGGTTTTGTGCAGAAAACAAGTTTTCCATAAGTTTTTCCCCATCACAGACAAGGCTGTGGTCTTACCTGCAAACCACGTTGCCCCACGTCAAGGAGCACACCAAGCACTTGTGCTGGAGATGGTGTCCGGCTGTCACCAAGAGGTTGATGATGATGATGGGTGTGATCCAGAGCTCTCTCTTCTCCTGCTTCCTGCCCCATTGCCCCCAGGGTGTGCTGTCAACATCATCTCCTTGTCCTAACCATACCTCCAGGAGGTCTGTCCACCAGGCAAGGCCCTGTTTGCAAGAATTGAGGAGCTTGTTAATCACACGGAGTCGTAAAGTTCCTCAAGTGGGACTGAAGGCTGGGCAAGGAGCATCTATTTGTTCCATCTCTCCATCCTCAGGAAGCCAGAGCATCACCAGAGGAGGTCAGGGCGGATTCCCAGAAATGTGACCCATCCTCTCAGCAATGCGAGCATAATTCAGAGCGTGCCGCGGGCTTGCCGGCACCTCCAGAGTTTGCTGTCATGACTTCACGAAGTGCTGCACTCCCCTAGGAAGAGCAATCCAAAGAGGAGGAGCCCAGTGGTGCCTCTGCTGCCCTCAGACAGCGGGGGCTCATGATTGTGTAATGTTTACATGACCACAGATCTCACCATGGCTACATAGACCTTGGGAACAACAGCTCCAGCCTGTGTGCTCGGAGAGCAGCCCTCTTCCCCTTGAGCCAGAGGAGCCTACGCTTGCCTGGGCAAGTAGCTCAGGGTTGCCTGTGTCCTAGGGGGAGACAGAAAAGCCCTGCACACACTCGTGTTGGTGTTCTCCATCTCAGATCCACAATATGCTTCCAAAGAGTTCATTTGCACAATGCCCTCATTCTTTGCACAGCGTGTGCTGCGTAGCCACCAGATCCCTCATTTGCATCTCAGATGTGTTTTGGGGAGGTGCTGGGCTGTGCATGTTCTCTGAGCTGTCTGCTTCACAACAGTGAACAGAGGGGGAGGGATGGGACCTGCTGATCTGCCCATTTGCAAACGGCAGGTGCAAATGCTCTGCACAGCGTTGGAAAGACACAGTGGAATCTCACAGAGTGGGTTCTGCATAAGGGACCACCATATGGGGTCCTTGTTCAGCTCCAGAGTACAGCCTGATCGTGGCACAGTCATCTCACTCCTCCATATTGCAGCACAGATCCATTAATGCACTTCCCTCATCTACTTACCGAGCTTCCTCTGCTCCCTCCCCATCCTCGGAGTTCATCTCTTTGCAGTCAGCTTTGCCTGGTTTCTCTCACCAAGGTAGCACAACTGTGATCTAGGAATGCTTCAGGATGCATCCTACCATCTTGCCTACAATCCACAGTGGACTGTCTTTGAGACAGGTCAGATGGATTTCCAGCTGCGGATTTGAATGGAGAAGGAGGATAGATAAAGACTTTCCAAAGGATAAGCGGGTGCTGAAGTGTTTGTGACGCAGAGGACTTGGAGGAAGTTTGGAGAGAGTCAGTCCCTTGCAGGATGGAGACCTAACAGCAACTTTTTAGGCCTATTCTTGTTTTTTTTCATGCATTTCTTGATTATATTGATTGCCACCATATTCCCAATATTACAATGTATTATTCCCATTGGAAATGTGGCAATGTGGCTGTATATGAATATGGTGGGATGAAGAAATACCTACCAGAAGGTATTGAACCTGCCAAGTAAATGCCGAGGGCAGATCAAGCTCTATATCCCACCGTGTTTGGGCAGCTGCTGGGCTGGCAGCCTTCTCTGGTGCCTGACAAGCTCAGGATCTCCAGCCAGGAGAAGCTGTGTGGTTTCCACACTCCCCAGGCAGACGATCACCAGTGTCCGTGCAGACAAACTCCTGACTGATTTTGTTCCAATGGGGATTATGGACTTGACATGACGCAGAACAACTTCTGATGGCAAACATGGGGGTGGGATGTGATGGCCAGTTGGAGGTTGTTTTTTTTGTTTGTTGTTGGTTTTCTATGAAGATTTTTCCCAAAGTGCTGGTACCTTTCTGAGCTCCCAATTTGGATGAATAAATATCCTGGTGAACAAAACCAAAATGTTTTCCAAACCATGTCTTCTGGGAAAGAAGGGACTTGGCTCCTGAGACAATCCCAGGGGAGCCTTATGGGGACAAGTCGTACAAAGGCCCTTTTTTCTAATTTCCCAAAAACTCAAAAACTCACAGGATCTTCCTCTGTGTCATGGGGGCGCTCTTTTATCATGCTGGGAGGGGGGGATGTATTTTACATCTGAAGGCTGTTGGCCTTTTTAGGCTCTCCCAATATCTCAGAACCAAAGGCCCAGTTGTCTTCCTGATAGACCATGCTGCAGGTGTCATTGACAACCTTCCCCTTCACTCCTAGGGTGGTCTTTCCCTGCCTTGTCTCAGATGACTCTTTAGCAGCAGGCATTCATCTACTCCCACCGTGGCTAATCTTCATAGAATCATAGAATGGTTTGGGTTGGAAGGACCCTTAAAGATCATCCTGTTCCACCCCCCTGCCAAGGGCAGGGACACCTTCCACTAGACCAGGTTGCTCAAAGCCTCATCCAGCCTGGCCTTGGACACTTCCAGGGATGGGGCATCCACAGGTTCTCTGGGCAACCTGTCCCAGTGCTCTCCACACTGAACGGCAGAATTGCTTCCTTATATCTAATCCAAATCTCCCCTCTTTCAGTTTAAAGCCATTACCCCTTGTAGGGTATTAAATGGCCCCATTACAGGCCCAAACTAGGTTGATAAAGACACCAGTAGTCACAGTCATGGAGATCCATGAGTAACGTAATATGATGGCTCTCCAGGTTACAGTCTTGTCTGGCATTTAGGGTAGGAAAACAAGGAGGGAAAACACATGGGGAAAAAAAAAAAAAAAAGCCATGTGGACCATGCACCACCCACGTGGAGAGTTCCAGATGTTCCCATCACCAACCCAGCAGCCACCAGTCTATTAGTCACTCATTAGCAAGTGTAGACACTGGCAGCAGCAAATCTGGGGGTCTACAGACTGCGAAACTGCCCCTCTTTTCCCTCCCCAGTCCTTTCTTTGAAGAACCCCCAGCTTGCTGCTGACACACATCTTGTGGGGATGCCTCTAGTGAGAATTTCCTCAGCACCACCCAGTGCAGTGAGGGTATAGCCTCTGAGGATGGATGGTATCCAAATGTTTGGCAGAAATTCCAACTTTCCTTACTTTTAGGCGTATCTGTGGCTTTTTGATACTGTAAACAACTGACATAGGCATGGAAGAACAGTGTATCTGAAACAGTTTATACAAAAGAATTCCATCTGTCAGTCTGTTTACAGTTCACATGTGAAAAGGCAAAAATCTTTAAAAGGAAAACCCCAGAGGGAAAAACATTTATATATATATATAATATATATACCCCATACGTATATATGGGATGTGCTACAAATAATTGTTGATGTGGAACAGTATCAGTGTAGATTTTTCTTTTTTCTCTTGAATAGCAGTATTTTTATTTCCCCCCTTCCCCCTTCCCAGTGTAAATTAAATTTTCCCAGTTTGCTTTCTAACTTACTCAAAACAGCACAAAGAAACAGACTGGAATTAACAGTGTGGTTTGGTGCTTATTTTTTTTTTTTCAAAACACTTTCCACTTCTAAAGTTGTCCTAAAGCTTCTTAAAACTGTGCATTAGATCATGGTATTGCAGTGAAGAAGAAATACTGCTATTACACCCTTGAGAATAACCTTGAAACCCAGCTGCTGTGTTATCTAGAAGGGGGTTTTAGAAATTGCTGTGAGAGCTTTAACTTCTGCTTGGACAGCCACCAAGGAAAGCCAGAAATGATGCAGGTTTCATGTCTTTTCCCAGGGGAAGAAAAAAATCCTGTATAATTATCCACCTCACTCCTAAATGCCAAAGGGCAGAACCCAGGAGACAAGTGCCGTAAAGACCTGATTTTGTAATATTTGTGCTGAGCTGAAGTAAATCCGGATAATATACATAGGTGTCACATAGGTTAGAGGCACAAGTGGCCAGGGATGTCTCTAACCCTGCGGTTCCTCTCTGTGGGCCCAATCCTGTGGGTGCAAACTGCATGGATGAGCATTAAAACTCTTTGGTGCTCAAGCAGGGATGAGGGATTTGTCCTTGGCTGAGAAGACCCCTCTGCTGCTAGTAGTAGACACGTGTTGAGGACCAGCACTCTGGATCCTTATCACTGGGGAGGATGGTTCAGACGTGGTTCAGAGATCAAACAGCGGGTTTCCACCTCTGGAACATAAGTTTTTACATGGACATGTGTTATGGTTTCCCCTGACCACACACTCAGTGAGATCCCAAGGAAGCTGGGGAGGCTGTGAGAAGAGGGTCTTCTCACTGAGACACCACCAAGGGCAGACAGGATCAGCACCACTCCACGAGCATTGTGTTGATCCAAAGACCGGCAAGTGTCCCATCTCAGGCTCCCCTTGCCCTCCTGACCCTGCTGGTTTGTCTGCTGCTGAAGGCACCAAGGAAACTCAGATGCAGCACATCTCAAGTCCCACTCTGATGGCCAGGGTTGCATTTCACTGTTTTTAGGAACCCCATGGCTGAAGCAAGATGGCTAACAGAAATATTTATATGTGCCAATTGTTTTAATTGCATGGGCTGAAATCAAGGTTTTCTCTTGCCCCCACAGCAAGGGGAGGAAGCGGGGGGTGTTATTATGGGCATACCAGAGCCCAGCCAACCTTGGGTGGTGCAGGAGCAATATTGCCCACCAGCTTGACCAAATATGTGCTCCTCATATTCCTCCAGCATGAAATAGGTCTTTTCTGTTGTGTCTGGACAGAGTTACGAGGCAGCAATCCTGGTACAATAATATCCCACTTCTGGGAAACTCCATGGCGCCAGATTTGGCCCATGTGTCTCACGTGGAGCAGCAACAAGTGTGAAGAAGTAACACGTGTGTGCCCACTCATCTGCAGATGTTATGAGCTCTTGGAGACCTTCTTTCTGCTCTGTATTTGCACAGTGCATAGCAGAGGGCAGTCCCAAAGAGCAGGAGAAATAATAAATACATTGGGTTTCTAATGAAAGGTTGTTGCTTGGATGTTGTGGCATTAGGGCACAGTTTGCTTGGGACTGATGTTGGCTGTAATTTTCCCCAAGAGATTTGCCCAAACTGAAAACTCTCAGGAGAAAAAAGTCATCTTTTTGGAAAGTCATGTTTTCCAAATAATTCCTATCTCCTTACCCAAAACTGAGTGCAAACTAAACTGTTCACTTGCTAAGAGACAATGAAAAATTGAAGAATTGGAAAAAAAAAAAGGGCAAAAAACCCACCAATCTCAAATATTTTTAGAAAAGTGTTGGTAATAGTTGTGTTCCCATTGTTTTCCAGCATTTGCCCTATTTTGCATCCTATTAAGAGTTATGTTGAAATGATATTGCAGAATCTTCAAGACCATGGATATTTCTTCAAGGAAAATGGTACATCTCAGAAATGCCGATATTGTGTATTTTTTTCCTTCAGTTTTGGGAGATGCTGTCACAGTCTTACAGTCCCTGGGATCAGCACCGCTAATACGGGAGCAGTCAGAGGTAGGAGCTGGAATTTAAACTCTTAAACTGATATTTTCTGGAGAAGTGAGAAAAACGGTTTTCAACAGAGATGCCTTTTCTAGGTAGAGCTACTAGAACAAGTTCAGCTTAATTTAGGGTGAGGAGAAACCTAGTCATGGCCTATCCTGTGAACCCCAAACAACCTCTCTGTTGAGAGGCAACTGTGCTGTCATCCCCAGGGAGGACCGACCTGTGCCACCACCATATTTGGACATTTGCTGGGTCAAATGGGTGCCTTTGTGCTCAAAAGATTTTCATTCGTCAGTACACAGGACTTTTCTAAGCCAACCTGGCTTCAGCTGAGACCAGCTGGGAGTCAGTCTTGCAGCTCATTAGAGAGTGGCAGTTTTGTCTTCTTAATTTAGTAGGAACATAAGGGCTTAATTCCATGTTTTTCCAGGGAACTCCTGTTTAAGGGTGTCTTCTGCTACAACTATGCCTATTTTTTTTTAGGATGGGGTTGGGAGCTGTGATTTATGAGTCATTTATTTTTGCTTTTGTGTTCCTGCTACCGTTGAAGTACCCTCCATCTTGGCTGCATTACTTTTCTTGCTTTGCTTGTGCAGAGTAGAAGGAGGTAGCGGAGTCCTGCCCAGGTCCATGGACCTTCAGGCAATGTGAAAGGTGACCACAGACAAGGTAATTTCTCTTGCCACCAGCTTCTTCTAACATCAAAGCAAATCACCACAAAGATCTTCTCAGCCAGGAAATCTGGAAGAAGCTTCTGAGGTCATCATGATGACTATTCTTGGATCATTTTGCCATTTTTTCATACCAGCATGTTTCCCTTGTTTCACTCAGCCTGTGATTGGTTTTCTTGGGTATTAACTTCAGCTTGGTTTGATATTCATCAGAGTGTGGAGTGCTGCCCTTGTTTCACTCAGCCTGTGATTGGTTTTCTTGGGTGTTGACTTCAGCTGGGTTTGATCTTCATCAGAGTGTGAGGCACAGCATGAGAATAAAAACCTCCCCTTGGGTTGTCTTCAGCAGGTAGAAGGAGAGATGTGTGTGGCCTGGCACTGCTGCATTGCAAGTGGGTGTGTGGAAATGTTGCACACTCAATCTTTGTGCTCTACCAGAGCTTTCCTCACCAAGAGGAGCACAGATCTCTCAAGGACTTCCTGGTACCTGTATTTTGGGGAAAAGAGTCCAAGAATGTGGTGGTGCAGTTGCCCCGATTAATACTGCAGGTCAGGAGAGAGGGGTTCTCCATCAAGGGCCATATCCAGGTATGGATACTCAGATGTTGAGGATGGCCTGTGAAGTCTTTGGGTTTTTATGACTGTTGTCTGAGGCTAACAGAGAGCTTTGAAACATGATTTGGCATGGGTAGAGGTGGAAGTTGGACTAGCTAGAACTCCCATATTTCCCTGTGAAATGAGGGACAAAATGCCAAGAGCAAAAGAAGGCACAGAACCCCTTGGCTTGGCCATGCTGGGATGTCACACCGTTGGTGGCTATCTGTCAGTTAAAGCCATGGAGCAGCCCAGGTAAAGCGAATGGAGGGAGGTTGTTTCTTTTTCTTGTGAATTAGAATCATAATATTTTACAGCATGGAGCAGCCTTGATCAGAGTTGGATAAAAATGCAGGTAAATCCAAACTGCCTTGTCTGCTAGCATGGAATCATCCCATAAAGCTGTAGGAATTTAGGTGGGGCACAGGAGTCAGAAGAGTGGGCCCCTTATGAATCTGCACTGACACCTCAGTCAGTGCAGATCATACCTGAAATAGTCATCTGTGCTCTGCTGGTTGGGAAGGGAAACAACATGACCAACCTGTCTGTGCTGAACCCTCCTTTCCATTGGTGAAGGCACAGATCACCTGACCAGTAGACTTGACACCTGTAGTCCTCAGTTTTCCAGCATTTCTGGTTTCCCTTCTAGGTCCCACAATCCACTCCTGGTGACAGCAGTCAAAGGTCCATGATTCTCCCAACCCCAGCTGGGGACAATCCGTGGGCAGTCCTTGGACATGGGACAGGTTGCACACTGAGATGTCCCTACAAGGATGGAGAACATGGAGGGGAAGGAAAGGGTGGGAGTGCTGAGGGTTTGCAGCATGCAAACCGGAGCTCAGAGCCTTCAAATTTCCCTGCGTTGTCAATGTCCCCTCCCTCCTCGTTGTGGAGCAACTTTGCCGTCCTGGCTTGGGATGGCCGGACACACGCACGCCTTAGCGATTTCGACAAACACAGCCGGCCGTGGTGCATTACATCAGTGCTGGGTGGGGTGGCCCAGCCGAAACGGACTCCAGACAGCGCAGGATGCGAACCGCTCCACCGCCGCGCTCCAGTCAGGGCTTCGCATCTAGAGATCTCACACAGACAGCCCTCACGCTGAAATCCCCCTCCCTCACGCTTTTCTTTTAACCTCTTGTTTCTAAAGTGGTTTCTAAAATAAGCCCGAGCTAGCAGCAGCTGCGAAAGCCGTTCGCTGTCAGAATTGGCCCCTGTGCAGACAGCCTGGATACTGCAGGCGCTTGTTTTGCGTTTTAAGCCTAAACATTCCCCCCGCCTCCCCCCTCGCTTTTGCAGTTCAACTCTTAGTTTTTAATAGTCCTTGTCATGATGGAAAGTGCCAGACTCCAGCTGTTCTTCCCAAACCTCTGGGAGAGGCCTGGTTACATCTAGTTCTCATAAATCTTGAATCCAGTTCTAGCAAGTCTTTAAGCCTGACCACTACTCTGCCTGGGCAGTCCATGATTGAAAACAGGAGCAGAGGAAGAAAAGAGGAAAGGGGGGAAGTAGAGAAAAGTCTGTTCACACTTGTAGGCTGTTTCAGGGAAAGTCTCTAAGAGGCACAGTGTGTAAGTCACACCATGATGAGAGTTGGGGTGGTCTGTACGGTCCCCGTCTCATCTTAGCAACAGCTTGTGGCATCAAAGAGAGGGTTAGGGTTAGGGTTAGGCATCAAAGAGAGGGTTGGTGGAAAGGGATTGCTTGGGAAAATAAAGTGGGGGGATTCACCTGGCTTGCACAAGAAAGGGCTGGGACAATGTTCTTGTGTCAGGAACTTTGAAGACCTGCAGAACCAAGATACAGAGATCCTAGATCCCTCTGGCATCTTCAGCTGGGACAAACTTGTCTGAGCTTCACGCATCTGATTTATGTCTGTTATGGATCTAGCCTTCATGGCTGCGAAAGAGCAAAAGGGAAGAAAGGACATGCAAAATACACACTGCTTTAGGAAATACGTACTCATTAGTTTGAGAACACGTCTGTCCCAGTGCTTGGTAAGGAGTGTGTAACCACTGCAGAGCATTAGCATCTCTGAGCTGGGTTTTGCCTTGTGGGATAGCCCCGAGCTGGGCTGCCCCATGGGGCCCAGGTACCCAACATGCTCAGCAATGGGTTGGAGTCACCAGCACTGGTGATTCAAAGATTCAAAGCCCATGTTATTGTACAAGGTAGACTCTCTACACAGCCACTAGCTACTACTGGGGTCAGACTTCTACCTACCTGGGTGGCTACAAAGGCTGGGAGACTATGTGAAACACTAG
>NW_010249865.1:28048-28945 GCF_000690775.1 Eurypyga helias
TCCATACAGAAGAAAAAGCCAGGCCTTGGCCCAGAAATCAGAAATCACAACCAGCTTGGCCGCAAGGTGCCTGGGTGTATCTTGGGGAGGATTATTACCTGAGCTGGGCAGAGGATTTGGCTCACATGAGCACACGGGAAATGATGGCTGCAACCCTTCCACCAGCAATGGCTTTCAGTTATGGATGGTAACCTCTGGAGTTTCCAATAGTAGCACCAGGAGCACCAGGTTCTCTTTAGGTGAATGAAGTCATCAAAACTTTGGTCCTGCTTCCACCAGCCAAATTCCCACAAGAGACTGGGAAGCCCTCTCTCTCTTCCTGTAAAGACAGAACACTGGAATGAATTCCTTGTGCATTACCAACAGCAAAACTCTTCTCTTCGGTTTGAAGGAGTTTGTTAAATTTGTGGATGGGATCATAGAACCATGGAATGGTTTGGGTTGGAAGGGACCTTACAGACCACCCAGTTCCACCCCCTGCCATGTGCAGGGGCGCCTTCCACTAGACCAAGTTGCTCCAAGCCTCATCCTGCCTGGCCTTGGACACTTCCAGGGATGGGGCATCCACAGCTTCTCTGGGCAACCTGTACCAGTGCCTCACCACCCTCCCCAGGAAGAATTTCTTCCTTACATCCAATCTAAATCTACCAGCTTTCAATTTAAACCCATTATTTCTAGTCCTGCCACTACAGAGCCTTGTAAAAAAGTCCCACCCCCAGCTTCCTTGTAGCCCCCTCTAGTCACTGGAAGGTTCTATAATGTGTCACCCTCAAATGTCCCAGCCTGTCCCCATGGCAGAGGGGCTCCAGCCCTCGGGGCATCTCTGCGGCCTCCTCTGGACTTGCTCCAACAAGTCGGTATCCTTCTGATGATGGGGGTCCCAGAGCTGGAGGCAGA
>NW_010249866.1:0-245 GCF_000690775.1 Eurypyga helias
CTGGGGCAGGAGGAACAGCCGCCACTGGGGCCGGTTCATTCTCTTGGGGGACCCATGGGCGTAACCTGTTTAAATGCTTTCTAAGGTAACGGGGAGGGGGACACCGCGCAGGGCTGCTGGGGAAGCTGGCTTGCCTGGCACGGTGAGGAGGGGGCTGATGAGGGATGCCTGCGGATACTGAGGTTTGGGAATGGTGGGTGGAAGGCATCCTGCTGTCAGTGCCCCTCTCCCTCGCTAACCCCTTG
>NW_010249866.1:622-924 GCF_000690775.1 Eurypyga helias
CCCAAAGTGCCGTCAGTAGGTCTCTGCGGAGGAGCTGGGGTGCCGCTCGGGGAAAGGGAACCTCTGCCTCCCGCTCGCCCCACATCAGGGGGATCACATTCCTGTAAGAGCCCTGGAGCTAGGGCTGGATTATTGGAGTGGAAATGTTTCCTGTGAGCTCCTGCTGGGTTTTCAGCTCCCTGGGTTATGGGATGGGCTGGAACCAGGGGAGGAGACTGTTAAAGCTGAGAACGGGAGCTAAAAGCTAAAGCTCTGCTAAGTGTGCGAGCGAGGAAAGACCGTGTGGCTCGTTCTACACCCTG
>NW_010249866.1:946-2564 GCF_000690775.1 Eurypyga helias
CAAGCGGGGCTCGAGCCCATCCCCGGGGCAGCCGGCAGCAGCAAGTGGCCTGTGCTGTGCTCTTTAAAGATGCCTCCCTTTCCATGGGCTTGCGTTCCTGGGAAGGTGGGTCCCTGAGACTCCAGCTGTTGGAAAACCGCAGGGGAGCTGCACCCCGTCACCACGGCATGAAGCGTGAAGGGACATGTGCTGGCGTACGTGGGCCATCGCTGTGCCGGGCAGGTGGCTTTGTTGGTAACTGTGCAGGTGCCCAAGCTGCTGCTGAAGAGGAGGGGGCTGCTGTGTGCCGCAGCAGCGCTCTGAGCTGCAGGGAGACGTGTCTCCTGCCCCTGGGGAAGGTGCTTTAGCCCACAGCAAGCTCTCTGCTGAGGCGCTGGTCCAGAGGAGAGCAACAGAGAGCTCTACCCAGGGCAGCGCTGCCGCGTACAGCCCGTGGGAGCGACGGGGAGCACCTTGGAGTGCCCGCTGGGTGCTGGATGCTGCTGGAGCTTCTGGAGCCTTAATATTCCCTTTCTTTTTTCCAGTGTGTTGCATCCTCAGAAGCTATACCCTGCTCGAGGAGGCTTTAAGCCCACGTCATCACACCTTGACCATGAACAGGTACTTGAACGAGTCCAACTTCACGATGGTGGAGGAGGGTTTCACCACCAGAGACCTCCTGGAGAACCTTCTCGTGGAGCTGTGCCAGGCGGTAAGGCCTCCCCGGCAGCCAGCACCACCCCGCCGGGGGTGACTGCTGCTCACTCCGGCTTCCTCCTAGAGCGACCCGCGAGCCTTCTTCGTGGCAGACCTTGGGGACATCGTGAAGAAACACCTGCGTTTCCTGAAGGCCTTGCCCCGAGTGAAGCCCTACTTCCCGGTTAGGTGCAACGGCAGCGAAGGGGTGATCCGGCTGCTGGCGGAGCTGGGGGCAGGCTTTGCCTGTTCCAACAAGGTAGGGTCGCGGGAGGACTGCGGGGGCTGAGCATCCTTTGGACGTTTGTGGGAGAGCGGCAGAGCGCGCCCTCCTTTCTGTTCCCACGCGTTAGACGACACCGAGTGGGGCAGGAGTCTCGCCCTGCTGTTAAAACCCTCCCCACAGCCCAGAAATCCCTCCCCTCTCTGTCTGGTGACTCAGGCTTGTTGCCTTTGCCCAACATTCCTGTCTCGGGAACTGGTGTCCTGGCTGGCAGGCTTGGCTGGTGGCAAGGCACGTCCCTGGGGTGCCAGCCGGCCCACTCTCGGTGGCGCTCAGCCCGAGCTTAAAGCTCCCTGCTGTCTCCTGCTTGTCACGTGCAATAGCCGGATTTCCAGGGAGGATCCAAAGTTAAGCCACTTATATGTACGAAGTGGGACACGTTACCAGGAGAAAGTGCAGAGGGTCGTGGTAGCTCAGAGCAGCACTGCAGCCGTCACCCTCCCCGCAGCTCGCAGGGGACGCGTGCCCCAAACCCGCGTCTGCTGAATTGTTCCCCTCGTTTTCTCCCGGTGTCCTGCCGCTTGTTAACATTGTGCCGCCACCTGCCCCTGCCAGGGGGTGATCCCTTTGAGCTCAGGCGGGTTTTCCCTGGAAAAGGGATGCTGGCCGAGGCCCGGGGCTGACTGTGGCCAGGGCCTGGGCAGCGCCGGTCCCCAGCGC
>NW_010249867.1:0-10789 GCF_000690775.1 Eurypyga helias
AACCTTCCGAGCCCCGGTTATACCGAGCTCCTCGCCCGGTGGTGTTGCTGTTCCCGTTGGAATAATTTAACGGTGTCACTTCAGCCTCTCCTGCCCTGTGTCCCCGTGCCTTGTGCTTCTCCGCGGCTGCCTCCCATCCTTTGCAGACGCAGCTACCGTGCCGCGGGGCTGAACGGCGCTGGCCTTACGAGAGAAGGAGCAAAACTGGGAGAAGAGGGAAACGGCTGCATTAAAATAAGCTGAAACTGCTGCAGAGCAAGTCTGGGCGGCTTTCTGTTAGCACGAAGAAGGAGAATTGGTTTTTACTCATGCTGCTTATCGAGAGGGGTATGATGGTTATTATAAGCTACACCGCTATAAACACGGATAACCAACTGTGCCTTTAAAACATTAATTATTGTGATTCAACATGTTACTGTAGCTTGTTCCAGGTGCAGAAACATAGTTTCAAATACCGAGTTTATCGGTTTAACACGGTTAAAACTAACAAGTTGCACTTGGTGGTTGGTTGGAGGAGAAGGTGTACAAATGCCACTTGTTAGTATAACTTAATTGAAGAGTATCGATTTGGTTGTTCACAGCAGTGTGAACACAAGGCCAGGCTGGATGAGGCTTGGAGCAACCTGGTCTGGTGGAGGGTGTCCCTGCCCATGGCAGGGGTTGGAACTGGGTGGGCTTTAAGGTCCTTTCCAACCCAAACCATCCTGTGATTCTGTGTATCTGAAGTGTAAAGGTATGAGCTGTGCCACTCCTAGTTCTGTGCAAGATCAGCTTGTGCGTAGCAGTGCATCTTGGTGGGACTTGGCGTGTGATTCACAGGCTTGTGAATGTCATTGTTGCCGTTGTGAACTTGCTAGATAAACTTGGAAAAAACCCTTTCATATCAGTTGCATTAGTTACTGTTTGCACTGTGTTGAAGCATCCTAAAGGAAATGCTGTTTGGAAGTTGTATGTGAACATGGATTTTATCTAATCAGAAATTAATTAAAATGCCTTTTTTTTTTTTATCAGTAAGTGAACTTCATCTTTGTCGGTTAAGAGACGATGTTCGTTACAACTTAAGCTCTTTCGAATGAGCACATCTTGTGTTTTCTGCACTCAATTTAGTTTTCTAACATCTAAGTACAGTTTCTGACCAACATAATTACTTGGAAAACAGAGTAATTTAGTATAACTTCAACATTCTCTTTCTTATTTAAGGATGAAAACTTCCGCAATGAGTAAACGTAAGTTAAAGGAGATCAGTGGAATAAATGGAGAATGCATTTCACAGGTTAGTAACGTCTGTTAGCTGACCTTGTTAAGTTCCAAAACGTTTTGATCCTCTGCCATCCTTGACATTCTGTAGTTTTTTATTAGACCAGTTAAAGTGACTTACAGATACTCAGTGTCATTTCTAGGGCTGTAAATGTTTTTTGTATTTACGTTCTGAATTCCTCCCAGCTTCTCACCTGGTGTTGGCTTGTTTCAAGTGTTACGGGAACGACCTACTTTTTGGAGTCTTAAGAAAAATGGTATGGCATGGTCTTGTGCTTTTACGGCCGTTGGTGGTAACAGATTTGCATAAATCTATTTTTGTCTAATCTGATAATTTATCTTGCAGTCTGTAGGGTGAACCAGAATCTAGGGGACTTTGTGTTTTTAATAGCATAGGTTAGGCAGGATAGCAACTGCTGAATCAGGTTTTGTTTATTTTTTTTTTAAGCTTTATTCATCTGTTTTCTGTAAGTGGCTACTTAAAAACTGTGATGCATCTTGTAGTGAGTTACCTCTGGATCAGTGATTTCTTAGAGTTTTCCTTCATTTACCTATCAAATCCCTTTATAGGGAGAAAATCTTTCCACTTTGAATGGACAGTGCTGGTTGTTCAGATAGATTGTTTATTGAAACAATAAATCTAGGAATTACAAGACTTTGGTAGAAGAAAAAAAAGAAAAATCAGGTAGAGAAGTACAACTATTAAAAAATTAATTTCATAAAGTGGAATTATTAGCAAAATAGGTGTCGGTTGTTCTTGTCCCCATTATTTAGACTTGCTAGGGAGTACTTTGCAAGGATGCATCTACACCCATTTATTTTTAAACCAAACACGTAGAGCTGATGGCGATAATTCCATCATAAATGAACATTAGCTCAGTGTTAGAAGAAGATGTATTTTCAAGATACTAAAAGGCTGTTAGTGACATACCCCAGGACTGGTCAGCTAAAACGGGCATTAAGGAGTAACGACTACCTAAGGGAAACATTTGTGGTACAGTATTGCCCCAGCATAGGTTTACCTGGGGTAGAATGCCCCACTTTGTCGTGATTTCTTAGGATTCAGCAGAAATTAAGGAGGACTCCATTAAGAGGTAGGGAAAAGCTGTATAGGAGGAAGATGAGCCAACTCTGATGAAAAGACTGAAAAAGCATTGACACAGGTTTGCATGAGAATGGTAGAGTTATTGTTTAGGTCCAATGAACATTTGCGTAGACTGAAGGGTAAGGTGCTCAAATGTGATTTTTAAAGGGAAATCGCCTCCTTAACGTTTTGCTATTTAATCTCTGAAATTATTTTGACAGTGAGCTCTTAAATTGGACAACAGAAGTTGTAAGAGGATGGAGTACACCGGTATTTTAGGAGAACTTAAATGAGGGTGGGGAGAAGCAGTGGTATAGAGTCTTGTAAAGTCTTAAAACTTGGGACTGTCCAGTTTGCATGCCACTAGTCAAGTGGTAGGAAGAAATCTGCTGTGATGCTGAAGGTTGGCTGTTTGGGAATTGAAGGCAGAATTTTAAGTACCAGTCCTTAAGGTGGAAAGCAGAAGTCAGTGCAGATGTGTATCTAAAGATGTCCCAAGCCATAGGCCCAAATTAATAGTTAAAAGGACTGTACTCGCTGTGCGATTTGAATGACTTCAGGACTTGATCTGAAAATCAAGCTGGATAGGTATCATTCCATCCTTTGTAAGCAGTGTGTTAGCTTCAGTTTCATCCTACTTCCTGCTCCCCTCTGAATGTTTAGGAACAAGGTATCTGAACTGAATCTTGGAAGAAACTGTAGATTTGGTACTTTCTAATGTTGGATTGTGGTAGGCTGCAACATTGTTGTGAGTGGCGCAAAAAGCGCGTTCACTGGGGGTTTAGAGAGTAACCGAGCGGGTTATGTTTTATTTAAGTCAGCTGGTAAATGCTTTCTTGCCTCTGTTACACAGTAAGTCAGAGCTATGCATTAGACAGCCCTCTGACGTAATTTTGGTGACAAGTACAACATCCCTTTGGGGGTGAAGCAAAGAAACCGTAGCAGATGGGATCAAGGACATGTATTGCTGTCATTTAATTGCGTTTTCTCTTTTCTGCTACAAAGGAGTCTGTTAATGTTCTGCCTACTGCAGCCTCAGTCTTACGTTCAAGACCCCGGTGTCATTGATGACAACTAAAATTGGCATGTTACAGACTAACCACAGAAACATAACTTTTACTAGTACTGTACTGCAGTGATTACATTATTGGTACGTTCTGGCGTTCGAAGCACCAAGCATTCTTTCTGTCTTATGTTATATCCGTAGGCACAAAAAATTTTACGTGAAAGATTCTGTCACCATGATGCTACTGGAAAACTGTTTGGGATTGAACATCAGTACAGGTGAGTGAGCAGACCCAAATACTAAGTAATTTCTACTTTAACCACAGTAGAGAAAAATACTAGGTGAGGTCAGAACTTCCTGCTTCTTCTGTTTTTCGAAATTATACAGGCTTAAGTGACTTGCAGTGCAATGCTGCTGAAAACGGCTTGCCTCAGACTGTGAGAGTTTGTATACAACTCTTGCTAGCTGCTTTGTCCAGCTCTGAGTGTTGGGTTTCTTGTCCTTGTTTCAAATCTATAATTCTTCAAATGTTTTTGGGTTTTTGAGCCTGAAAGATACTTCTAGTGCATATTCTAAGGCTATGTTCAATGACCTGGCCAAGCAAAAAGTTAAATCCTCTTGTGATTTTACTTCAGACTCTCTCCTGTTTATTGGTAAGCTGTGCTAAAAGTAACTCTTAAACCTTGGATGCCAACATCATGTTTCTTCAAGTAGAGACCCATATTTAAAATTAAACTACTTCTTGGGGTCATGCAGATGCAGAGGTTAAAGTTAGGGTGAAGAGACCTGCTGTGACAGTAATGTCATCTCAATACTAATCCTTCTACAGATGCAGGTCAGATCCTGAAAATAACAAACATGTATTTTAAACAATAAGTTTTCCCCAGAGTAACTTTAACAGTTGAATCATCTGACATGAGCATTGGTTTCCTTACCCTTACAGGAAGGAAAAGAACATTTCTTTTATTAAAAGTGTAGTGTGATATACATGCAGGACTCGCATAGGCGTTTTTATTGCTGTGCAAAAATGTATTTCTGTGATGTTAGTATTCTACAAAACAAGCCTCCCCTCTTCATACTGCAGTTCTGGTAAACAGTTTTCAGACTGGTTTCTACTTCAGTGTGTCACTGTTGGGGAATTGTACTGGAGAGAAAACACCATGAACTTCCCAGCCCTTCGTTTTCCTTTCCCAAGATGTATCAGGGCTCTTGGCCATAGTCGGCTCTCAAACAGTGACGAACAAAAACTAAATGTGTTGGCTACAGCTGTCCTGGGATGACTCTGTCGCTCCTTTAACAGCGATTGCATGATGTCAATATTCCAAGTTTAAAATAAAAAGGCATGTTAAGTGTGTGCTTTTGTAAACATTTGGGGATTGGCAGCGTGAGTAGTTTTTATAAGTACTTTAAATGTGATACTGGGTGCGAAGTCTGTCTGAAGATAATTTAGAGTTGTTCCTTGTGCCTTCTTTTGAATGCCTAAATTTAGCATATAATCAGTTTTATGAAAATGGTTAAAATGAACATACCCCACTAGATCATTAATTTTTACTGGTGTAAAGTTTTTCCTTCACCATGTTTGCTGCTCTTCCTTTTTCGTGAGCCATAGTGGTAACACAGAAAGTGATCTGCCTTTTTTTTTAAAGACAAAAATGATTCTTGAAGTCTGTCCTTTCATGGTGGAGAATTGTAGAACTTTATGAATTAGTGATACTCTCCACTTCTGCGTGTTTTAATATTTTAAAATATTTTAAGAGATCTGATCACTCAGCCTTTGGTACTTCACTGTATTCCATTTTGCATGCCCTGAGTATTAGCTCTGAGAGCACGCTGAAATGTCTCGAGTTCTCTCTTCGGTTCTGAAGACTCTTTGCATTTGCCTTAGTTGCAGTGAACGTTGTCGGGTTTGAAGTTTTTAACCTATTGCTGTTGTCAGCGCAGACATCTGCTGGAACTGCTGAAACGGACTATGATCCACGGAGAAAGTAATTCGGCCCTTATTATTGGACCCCGAGGATCAGGAAAGACTGCGGTATAAAAATCTGTTAAAAGTTTATGCAGGGTGAAATTAAGCAGGAGGCAGACAACCTCACTGAAGTCCTTTTGGAGCTACGTTTTCAGTGCTGCCTGTTTTTAACGAGAGAGTTGCTGATCACCCACACGTAACTTCAAAACCTTCTAGGACTTGGTGTGAGCTAATTCTGCTGAATAACAATATGGAGGAATTTATTTCCTAACAGCCTTGTGAAATTTTTCTAACACTGAGTTCTTAGTGAATTTGTAAAATAGAATAGCTTTGTGTGCAGCTGACAAACCACGTACCTGTCCATCCTCACAGCAACTGACAGCATGTGTGGGTTTGGGATTCTTTGCGTGTCTTCACCAGGTTCCATGACATGCTACAGGTACCCAAAACACCTAAAATGGAAACAATTTTATCAGAAC
Source organism: Eurypyga helias (assembly GCF_000690775.1). Lineage (NCBI taxonomy): Eukaryota > Metazoa > Chordata > Aves > Eurypygiformes > Eurypygidae > Eurypyga > Eurypyga helias. The sequence continues at coordinate 5,793 of NW_010249867.1, forward strand.
AAGTTGCATCTGTCTAGATCGTAGATTCTTCTTTCAGCATTTCTCCCATTACGCTTCAGTAATGGCTCTGGCCACAGGATTCCACTTTGCAATTAAAGCCACGGCAAAAAGTATTTAAGATGGAAAAATTTCAAAAAATTACTTTGGAACTCTTCCCAAGTGCTAAAGCAAGTGGCCTTCAAGCTTTTAAATGCAGTTGAATAGAAATAAATTAATAGATGGTAAACATTCATGATACAGCTGACACCAATCGTTCTGCTTATTTGTTGATAGCTTTCTGGTTTTGTAAATTTGGGACCCCTGAATTTTATAAGCAGCAGTTGATTTAAATATGTCCAATTTAATCTTGTCTCATGCTGCTTAACTTCAAGGTAAAAAGAAATAGGCACAGTGTCTAAGACCTAAAGCAGAGATTTTTGTTCTACAGCATCTAATGAAGCAACAAAGCCGAATACTGTACTGACTCAAGACCAATCCTCTCACATCTCAAACTCTTAAAGCTTGTTTTGATTAAGGCAAAAGCCTTAGATATTACCCCCAAAAATGAGTGACGAAAATGAACAGCTTAGCTTTTACCCCCCAAAATCAGCGACTACAATCCTGGGCTTATTTTTATATTTCCATCCTAATTCAGCCGAATGAACAGATGCAATTGCTACAGTCATGATAGGGAATCAAAGTTGTCATTTTAGTATTTTAGTCTTGAAAATACTCAAAAACACTGTTACTTAATGAAACTGCACATACAGTTTCTGATGTGATAACATCTGTTTTCATGCTTTTCTTACTGTGAATACATTAATCTTCTTAGAAAGAAATTGTGTCCTTTTTTTCCCCTAGTTATTAAATCATGTCTTAAAAGAGCTCGAGAAAATGAAACAAGTTAGAGAGAACCTCTTGGAAGTTCATCTGAATGGCAAGTAATATACTGCATTTTTCAAATGTGCCGTTATAGTCAGTTGCTGTATTTTGTATGTGCTGAACAGCAGTTGGTTTCAGCAGTTTTAACCTAGCCTCAATTAGACACGTTTGTCTGTGAGCCCCAAAATGCCTGGGTTTATATCCTTCTAGACAAACAGGACAGTTGTGCTTTTTAATGGCTTTTCAGAATGTTAAAATCAGTTCAGTTGTGACTGAATTGTTTTAAGTAACTGATTACGTGTGGGAAATGGCTGTCTAGTCTGAATTTATATGGAGGGTTAGCTCTGTAAGGCTGGAAGTCGGAGAGAAGCTTCTGCACAGGTTTCTGGTGTCTGTGGACGCAGCCCTTTGGAGTGAAGGAGAACTGCCACTTCTTCCTGAAAAATCATTTTCTTCCAGGGCTCCTGCAGACTAATGATAAGGTGGCCCTGAAGGAGATCACCAGACAGTTGAACCTGGAAAACGTGGTTGGAGATAAAGTTTTCGTAAGTATCAACTTTACCCTTTGTGATCTCCCTCAGAAATCCTCCCCTGACAACGGGGCTTCACAGAACGCGCCTGGCTGAGACTGAATGGGCTTTGAGGGTGTTTTAGCAAAATCCCCGCGGGCTGGCTCAGTCCTCCCACAGCTTTCTCTTCCCAAACCCTTGGTGACCGATGGCAGCAGGGAACCGTGGCAGCGTTTCCCTGTGAAAACGCAAACGCTTAGGGCACGCTAGCAAATGCTTGTGCTCTGCACGAGTGCTGAATGTTCCTTTATGCTGGTTGAGCAATATTGGTGCTAAGGATACTTTTTCAAAAACACATCAACTTGGAGAAGGACGAGGAGTGGAAAGGCTGTTTTAACATTTACCTCAGGCCTCTAAATGAAACAAGAGCCGTTGTTCAGAGGGGTAGGGTATTTTGGAAACATCGGCTTTAACATGTAGGACAGAGTAAGGGAGTTAACTAGCTAAAAAGCAGTATCTTTAGGGTATTTGCAACCTGTTCTAGCGCATAGGGAAATCTGTCCAGGCTTCCTAGAGCTCCTGTTTTGCACGGAATTTCTATTAAATTATATGTTTCTATTGACCTTTTCCCAGAGATGATAAACTCATTCACATTAGTACTAGAGTCGGGAATAAGGAGAATAACGGACATGCTTCAGATTAAATTTCACTCACTTGAGTGTGAAATAGTTGGGCTGGTGATCGGAGCTAGCCTGGTCGTGGTGCCGTTTGTGGGGTGACAGTGATCCAAGCGGCTAAAGCAGAGCTATGAGAGGGGAGAAAGGTGAATTCTCAGTAGATGAGGTTTATTTTCACCAGCTGCGTGCAGAGAGCTGAAGAGAGAAGGTGCTACTACTTCAGCTGAGCGAAACCAGAGAACTTGGTTAGAGGCAGTGTGGGACTCAAGATGCTGTGTAGATGGTATTGCTGAGGCTTTATTGTCTTTGGAAAAGCCTGCTTCTTAGGCTGTGTTTTGGTTTCTCATGCAAAATGATTTTTAGATACAGAGAATGGAAAATAACCTTCCTGGTGGTGAGCTAAAATTTCCCATATAAAGCTGCAATAAGAAAAGGAATTAGCAAGTAATTAATTTCGGCATAGCCATTGGAATGAGCTCTCTTTTTGACAGGGAACTGGAACAACATTTCAAGCTCTCCAGTTCCCCTACCAAAAATGCTGGAGGCAAAACGGGACTCAAAATATGTTTAATTCCTCTAGATTTGTCCTGATTAAGTTCCCATGGAGAGCACTACTTTAAACTTTGGCCATCAAATCCCTTTGGTTGCACAGAGGCACGGCAGCCTACTGATGCGCAGGCATACTCCTCTCCATAGAAACTTTTCCTTCCTTAGCTTTTGCAGCTCCCATGCAGAGAGTAAGTTGGCTTTACGCCCTCTTTGACAGGACTTGTGCTCTGCAGTTACAGTTATTTCCCAGCTCACAACTTGTGTGCTTCGGAGTGTGTCCGTGTGTGTAACCGAAGCAGGATGGGACAGTCATAGCAGTTCATTTTCCGGCGTGAATATTTGCTGCTCTCATCTACCTAATTGCACGTTGAAAAGCTGCCTACTGGTTGTCCTCAGCGGAGCACGTTAGGTGGCAGTTTTTGCCTCTGTGTGGATGGAAGATGGGTGTGCAATAGCTGTTTAAGGAAAGCTTGTAAATAGAGCTTAGTGTTGTAGGTATTTTTCTGATCAGTAATTTTTGCCTGTCTTATGCAATAAGTTTGAGGGTTCCAGACAGGAAAAAAGTGGGTCGATGTGGAGTTAACTATCAGTTTTCTTGCCCTGAAGAGGTTACGATTACACGATGTGAAATTTCATTGTAAATTTTTGAATATGTGCTGGTTTGGAAGGAGACAGCCTTCATTACATGCCTGAACTTGATGTAGTTACACCATTCTGAGCTTGACTCTGAAAATCTATTGTGAAACTTTTTTTCTTCTCTGTGTAGGGCAGTTTTGCTGAAAATCTTGCGTTCCTTCTTGAAGCTTTAAAGAAAGGTAAACACTCGTACAATCACAGAACGGTTTGGGTTGGGGGGGAGCTTAAAGCCCACCCACTCCCACAGGGACACCTTCCACTAGACCAGGTTGCTCCAAGCCTCATCCAGCCTGGCCTTGGACACTTCCAGGGATGGGACATCCACAGCATCTCTGGGCAACCTGTCCCAGTGCCTCCTCACCTTCTGCGGGAAGAATTCCTTCCTGATATCCATTCTAAACCTCCCCACTTTCAATTTAAACCCGTAGCAACACTAATTACGAGTAAACACTAGTAAACCCCTGTGCTGACACATTCTGTGTTTGTCACTTCCCTGAAAAGTTGGCATCCAATGTGGTTTTTCATTAACTTTTACAAGAGTTATGAAGAAATCTAGCCCCACAGTGTGTCCTGGCTACAAAATAATGTGAAAAAATACAGAATACTAAACAAACATTAACCTAATGTGCCTGGTGCCGTAAAGGCTTGCACGCGATGGTGAGCTGTGAAGGACAGGCTCTTTTGTCCAGATTGAAGCTATTAAAAACAATGGGCTTTTAAATCCTGACAGATCTGCCTTCCCTTGCAACCAGAAGTGGTGCTTGGTGAATCGCTACAGACCTTTACCAGCTTTTCAGCGTGGTTCTCATTTCACTGTTGGAGCAGTCCCTGTGTGAAAGGAGGGCTTAGTGAAAAGCTCAAGGAAAAGGTGTGAGTTGTTAAACCCGGAATTAGGGAAAGCTGTAGAGATGGTAGTCTGATGATGAAGCTCCCATGCTAACTTTTAAAACTGCTCTCTCAGGAGATCGAACCAGCAGTTGTCCAGTCTTGTTTGTCCTGGATGAATTTGACTTGTTTGTTCATCACAAGAACCAGACGCTGCTCTACAACCTCTTCGATATATCCCAGTCAGCACAGACTCCCGTGACAGTTATTGGACTTACGTGTAGACAGGTAAGAGATTGCGCTTTCTCCACGTTTTTAGATGTTTTCAAGACACTTTTGACTTAGTTGGGGTGTTTTGTCCTTTCCTGGAACCTTATTTAATTTACTAAGAGTCTGTTCTCAATCATCCATTTTTCTGACCTTTGAGTTGGGAACGGGGAAGGGGGAGATAATGATAAGGAAATAATTTGTGCTGAGAACAAACTGAGGTGACCAAAAAACGGCAAAGCCTCCAGTTTTACTGTGAGAGGAGCAGGTTTCCATTTCTAAGGAGGCACAAGGCCTGTGTTTCCACAGAAGAGCCACATTTATCCATGTGGCCAGCTTATATTACGCTGTCGTTGGCTCTTTGGAGAGGCTCCTGGGCGTTCCGCGTTCTTGGTCAGCAGCTGGTCAGCAGCTTGGTCAGTCAGCAGCTGGTAAACACAGACTTGTATTAACCTACAGCGTTGAAATCCGAGGACAGGGAATTTTTTTGAAACAACCTCTTTCCTGGGGCACACTCACCATAGTATTTTCATGTTCAAAATGGGTTTAGGATCCCTGTTCAGCTCACAGCGAGTTTTGCAATGACATCGTAGGGAAGTGTGGACAGATTCTGTGTATACTGTGAAATAATTCTTTGTAACACTATGGAAGTTGATTTTTTTTTTTTAATAAA
>NW_010249868.1:0-5537 GCF_000690775.1 Eurypyga helias
ATATATTAATAAATATTGCAATTTTTAACCTGGCATTCTGCTGGTATAGGCAATTTTCTATTGTAGAATACACATCCATTTTTCCATCTTTAAAAATATAAAGATTTTTCCATCTTTACTGTGTTGCTTTTTTTTTTTTTTTTAATTTCCAAATACTTGGCCTTTTCGTTCATAGTTTATATGTTTGGATGGTTTGGGTTTTGGTGGTGGCTTGTTGTTTTTGTGGTTTGGTTTTATTTGTTTGTTACTGAAGAAAAACTGATTTCCTAAAGCTAAATCTCATAGAAGTTCTTACACGCCATTGAACATAATGGACACAAATTGGTGTAGTAATTGGCTTTGTCATTTGTCTGAGCACAGTTTTAGGCCAAAACCTTCAATTCAGCAAACTTCCACTTGTCCTGCAGGAGTTTTGTCCCTGACAACACTAACTACGCTGAGGAATTAACTTCATCCCTTGTTAAGGAGAAATACATTTATGTATCTCCAAGGGAACGACCTCTTGGTCAAATATTACTGTATTACTTCTGTGCCCTCACTGTGTTCTTTGATTAGATGTTAAGGATTAAATGGAATCACAGAAAGCTCTGAAAAGGGAATTCTGCACTCACCTAAGGAAAACTGTGCCCAAGACTGCCATATGTGTGAGCTGTTGGTACTTGATACTAATAACTGGCATCTCTTCTAACTTAAGCATGCGCTTGGGAGGAATTAGTATTGTTCAGGCTCCAATATTCTGAACAATCTCAAGACTTGTGTGTATATATATATTTGTCTATAAGGAATACTTGAAATATAGTTGAGCTAATTTAAAAGCTAGAAGGGGACTTTTTACAAGGGGCATGTAGTGACAGGTCAAGGGGTAACTTAAATTGAAAGTGAGGGAGTTTAGATTAGATCTCAATAACAAATTCTTCCCAGAGAGGGTGGTGAGGCACTGGCATAGGTTGCCCAGAGAAACTGTGGATGCCCCATCCCTGGCTGTCTTCAAGGCCAGGCTGGGTGAGGCCTAGAGCAACATGGTCTAGTGGAAGGTGTCCCTGCCCATGGCAGGGGGGTTGGAACTAGATGATCTTTAAGCTCCCTTCCAACCCAAAACATTCTATGTTTTTTCTTCATCTTCGTTGTGTACAGATGTCTGCATCTCCCAGCAAGGCTTACTCCAGGGAGTAATTACTTCATCTCCTTTCACAGACTATCTTGCCCAGAAACTCTTTCAATGTGGCCTGCACAGTGATTTTGTTCTATCCTCCTGTGGCAGGCACTTTAATTGTAGCAGGAAAGCAAGCAGGACAGTATTCCATATGTTGCCAAGAAGAGGCTGTGACAAGTTCGCTATATTTAAGAAATATGTCAATACTTGAGGATGTTCAATTTAAATATTCAGTAAACTGGGGGACTGTTTGTCTTTATATTGTGGTTTCTACACTGATTTACTATGCTTTAGCATTCTAGTTTAGTTTGTTATCACAACATTTACAGTCATGATTTGAGCTCATTATATTGTTTTGCAAAAACGGAACGGAAGACCAGTGCCCTTTGTACCTCCATTGTCCTGTTTATTCCAAACTTTATGCTTTATAATTATTTTCCTTGACCAATTATGCTACCTCAGTGGCCATACTGCCAACCCAATTCTTTGTACCACCCATGAAATACCACATTCATTGCCTGTGAGCTGAGGAAGACCCAATGTCTTCTCACAGTTGGTTGTTTCTTATGACTCTTCACAGTTGTAGATGTTAGGACCCAAGCCCATTTTCCACCCTTTTCATGCCTACTGCTGATATTCCAAGGGTATGATGTCCCTGCCCTCCAGCTACACTTCTGAAAAGGTATTTTTCTAAAAGCCCGGAACACCTTTAAAATGAATCTTATATCCACCCTTTCTCTTTCAGTACTGAGGTTGCATCAGAAGGCTTATGAGAGGAGAGGTATATTGACATTAGACCTGTTTTTTTGAAGTAAACATGAAATATATATTGTTATTTATTAGTATACAGGAACTGGATTTTGTCTTCTCTCCATAGTAACTTGGATCTGAAGAATTTTTCAAGAACCAGGAATGAATGTTTGAGATGGGACTATACATATAAAATAGATGTGGCTGATTTATGCTTGAAGAGGTAAGGCTCTTGAAATTGTCAGGCTAGTTAAAAGGACAGGAGTGAATAAACTTCAGTTATAACACAAGGAAGTTGAAAGTATAGATTTGGAATCTTTTTTAATGGTTTTCACAGCAGAGCCGACTGATACTTTTCATTACATGCAATTATTGTATGCACTTGGATTCAGGAGAGCTCTGAAACATGCGCGTCCTTCAGAAACACAAGCTCCAGGTTGTGCACACATCAGATGTTCTGATTTTTCTGAGAATCAAAAGGGATGCCAAGTGATCTGGAAAGTAAAAAAAAAAAAAAAAAAAAAAGTGTTGTTTTTTTTTTTTTCCTTTTTCTTTGAATGGGTTCACATGCCTGTTTTTAGGCACCTGCATGAAAATATTTGCATGATGGGGAGAGAGGCAGAGAGACAGGAAAACTGGATGGTAGATCTCTTGCATTACGAACTGCAGAGCTATTCTCTGTATACCCTGTGCTTGGTGATGCCTCATGAGAAGTGAGGCATCGGTATGATTTCAAAAATTTTGCCAAATAATCTCAACTGAACAGTGGCCTAAGCTTTTCCTTCCCTGAAGGGAACCAATTTTTGTAATTTTGAGAGATATGTGGTTGAATGGAAATCTCTATGATCCAAAGGAGTTACATTTATATATCTTTTTTCCTAATGAGTAAGAATATTCTCAGCCAAAGTCTCCCACTTATTTGGATGTGGATCACAGGTTCCCTTAACAGCCTTCCATCTTCCCTTGCTGTGTCACTCAATAGCACAGCAGGAGACCTTGTTTCTGCCCTGTCAGGTCATCTGTACTGATGTGGTTTAGGTGCTGTTTGTGTTGGAGGAAATGTAAGATGAAAAAATACAAAGGTTTAAATTAGACACGCTGGTATGCTGCACTGTGTTAAAATAGGCAGGTAAAGCAAATCACTTGAAAGACAAAGCCTAATAAACTCAGATTATAGAAAATAAAAGTTTGAGAAATTAGTCTGAGATCAATTATTACTCTCAATTTTTTTTTTAAACTAACATCACAGGAGATGGAGGACTGGTTTCCTATTAATAAAGTAATTATTTTAAGAAATACTTTCTTGGAAGAAGCTGTAAAATATCTGTAGTATGACTAATTGAAATTATAATAAATCTTAAAACTGAACCATAGTTTTCCCAAATACAATTTAAAATAAAACAGTAGTACAATTATAAGTTGAGTTGTTTTTTTAAATCTGAAAAAGAATGCTGTATCTTAGCGGCCCAGTAAAATTCTCTGCAGTCAGAGGGATGCCATCAGACACTACTTACAAAGAGGAAACTGTTGACCAGACCACAGTTTGCTCCAGCGTCCTGACATGTCTGCCAGGGCAAGAGAACTTTTGGCAGGTGGAAGGAGCACATGGCCCAAGGTTCAGGCTCGTGTGTGGAGCACGTCTGCGGGAAGCATGTGTTGGCAGGGCTACCAGCAGTGCACTTAGGGAACAACAAAGCTGCGTGGTCCTCATCCTGCTAAAATCTGCCCTTCCCCTGCTAATGTTTGCACAAAGGGAGATGCATCTTTTCTAAAAAATAGGAGCTTAACAAAAATACTCTCAGGTCCTTCAGCCATTATTACTGTGTTTTCAGTGGGATACACGTTCCACTTAAAAATGGTAAGGCTTAAATGTTTTCTCTTGTGTTTAAACACCAATGGAACTGTAGGCTATTTTTGTTCTTTTCATGGAAAACTGTAGCTAAATTTTTCAATATTCAAAACCCCAAAATGTTGAAGATATGTTTGTGAAGTATGGTTGTTTCTTTGAATTATCTTTATTACTTGGTTTAGCTACTCTTTTTGCAATGTTGTTTGTCACAACCTTTACGTAGACAGAAATCCATAAGAATTTGAAGAGTTGCTCTGGGGCTTGTTCACCAAAGATGAGGACAGTTTAATTTTTTGCTTGTGTAACCATCCTAATAAAAAAATAAATTTTCATTTAGAGTCATGAAATAGCTTTAAACAAGGGAAGCCAAAAACTAAAGTGCCATAACTTGAACAGTAGAAATAATCTCATGTATAGTCTCAAGAAGGTTCATTATTTGCTTTGTGATTTTTCTTTAGTATTACATGCCCCTGCATACTGACATAGCAGAACAGCTTCTCCCTCTGTTTGCTGAGCTTTTCAGCTAAATATCCTTCAATGTTTCAAATTTCAGACTTTATTTATCGGAGAAATAATTGAGGCAAGTATGTTTTTATTATTTGCCAACCATTTCCTTACAAATCAGAACGTTTTTCTGGAGGAAGTCTTTCTGCTGTACCTTAATAGGTGTTTACTCCCGGTCATACCATTTCAAGGAGGTGAATGTAATTCCCTGTTCTTCATCTGTTGCAAGTGCCTGTTTCTCATGATGTTTTGTGTTTGAAGGTCATGTCTTCACTTTCAATCCATGGATACTCCAATGCAAACTTGTACTGGTATCCTTTAACTTGGGCGTAGGAGGTGGAGTTATTTGACAAAAGACTAATTTAGAGGTAACTGTGTACACGTTTGACTTCCTGCAAGCATGACCCTCTCCTAAAGAGCTGTATTACTCTTCTGTCCTGCCCTAACAATTGTCACGTTGGCAGGTCAAGACATTTCATGACTGCAGCAGAAACAGTTTTAAACATCTAGTACTGCTGCTAAGAAGTATGTTAGCAAGGCACCTTCCCAAGCAGGGGAGAGACTGCTTGCTGAAATGGCTATCTGTCCTGCATCATCATAGGCACAAATACATATAAAGGGTCTGGGGAGACGTTATAGCAGCCTTCCAGTACCTGAAGGGGCTTACAAGGAAGCTGGGAGGGGACTTTTTACAAGGGCCTGTAGTGACAGGACAAGGGGTAATGGGGTTAAATTGAAAGCAGGGAGGTTTAGATCAGATATCAGGAAGAAATTCTTCCCGGAGAGGGTGGTGAGGCACTGGAACAGGTTGCCCAGAGAAACTGTGGATGCCCCATCCCTGGGTGTCTTCAAGGCCAGGCTGGATGAGGCTTTGAGCAACCTGGTCTAGTGGAAGGTGTCCCCTGCCCATGGCAGGGGGGTTGGAACCAGATGGTCTTTAAGGTCAATTCGAAGCCAAACCATTCTGTGATTTTATGATTCTATAATGGCAATATGCTGAGTTACAATACCACTCTTCACAACCATGTCAGGAATGTAAGTACAACTTGTGGATGTTTCTAGGAAGCAGACTACATCCCATTTTTTACAAGGGAGAGTGGATTTACTCTCATGTTTCAAGATGGCATGTTGTGCTCTTCTGAATAATTGAGATGTATAGGTTATATGCTAGCATGAAAAGTTGAAGATTTTCTGATTTTGCTGGGGGACGAGTCACAAAAAATTGCTAGCAGCAAAGTGTCCATTTAGATGTGGTAAAAGCTGCTATTCCTGCAGCATTTC
>NW_010249868.1:5572-22743 GCF_000690775.1 Eurypyga helias
CTGAAGTGACAAAGTTTCTACCTTACAGTACATTTTTGGATAATTTGCATGTTCTCAAGTACATATCCAAAATTATTTACTGTATCTATGCAATTAAGTCCTATGACTCATGAATGGATTCTTGCTGATTTTAATAGTAGGAATTTAAAGATGTGGGTTACCTGCTGTTTTCTTCTCCATTGACAGGTCTAAATTAACCTCAAAAGTGACAAAGTTTCTACCTTACAGTACATTTTTGGATAATTTGCATGTTCTCAAGTACATATCCAAAATTATTTACTGTATCTATGCAATTAAGTCCTATGACTCATGAATGGATTCTTGCTGATTTTAATAGTAGGAATTTAAAGATGTGGGTTACCTGCTGTTTTCTTCTCCATTGACAGGTCTAAATTAACCTCAAGAATTAAATTGCCACTGGCTTGTAACTGCAACTGTAAATTCATAGGGCACTTTGAATAAATATTTTGTGGTATTTGCTTAAAATCCACAGGTTCAGCAAACATTTCTGCTAGTAATTAATTTACTAGAACATGCCAAAAGCAAACACAAAAGGGATGCAAAACTGAAGTCAAAGCAAATGTATTTTAAAATGCAAATGAATATTCATAGGTAGTATTTTGCAGCATTGGCTCGATTCTAGTGGCAGTTCATTGGGGACATGCTGTCTTCTGCTTCCTTAGCTACTGGAAGTATAATTTGTGTTTATAATGGTTAAGAACAACAAGTGCTCTCTTTTGCCTCTGTTCAATGAGAAGCAGACTTCTGATCTGCCTTTGACTCAGCCAAAATGTTTCCCTGGTCTTCAGTAATCACCTACTTCATCGGGAGAACATAAAAACACATCTCCTGAGAATTGCTAGAAAAACAGTAAAATAATCTTCTAGTGTTAAATCATTTCTGCCAGCAGAGAGACTTGAACTAGGACAACTTTGATCTTAGAATAAATTATGCCTAAAATTGCTTAGATCTCCTGCAGATAGTACAGGAGCAAAGAATATGCCCCTTCATCTCTATTTTCAGTACCTTTTTTAATTTTTAAAGGTATATTGAAACTCTTGTTATCCCATAATATGGATAGCATTTTAGTAAAGGGATCTTCCATCTGCCACTTAGCCCACATGCATCATAGTTTACCCACTACTGAGATATTCTGCAGTTGTATTCTTAGAAATAATTAAAAATTAGGACAAGCACTTAAATGCATTTCAGTATTACAGATATTAGGGGGTTTAAAGGTTAAAAAAAAAAAGACTATATAAAAGGCAATTCTCATCAATAAAGCAAGCTTTGTATGTTAAATTATTGTGGCTGGTGAACCTTTGGTAGTTGATTTCCAGGAAGAGATTCAGTTCAAATTCTCCTTCCCCTGTTTCCATTCTCTTTTTATTGTCTCTTGTGCTGAATGATTTGTTTTGATGATTATGGATACTTTGCATTGCTTAGACTACAGATTTATTTTACATGCAAATATTATCCAATTTCATGTCTTCATTAAACTTTAATAAGGCTTTACGAACATAGTGCATAAAAGACAATATTGAATCAACAAACCCTGTTTAATGATGATTGAAATACAAGCTCCAGGAAGAGCGATGGTGAAAGTAGCTCCAAGTACCAGCAATGCTGGTAAGCCTGCAGATGCATTAAGTTTATTTTTAAGTTCTAATAGTTGCAAAAGTACGACGTAAGGGTTTAGAGGGGAAAAAAAAAAAGAGGGAAGTTGAGAATACTGCTTTTGCTGTCAGCGGCATACTTGAAAGTAAATGCTAATGATGTTCGTTTATATGTAGTGCATGTAATTTCTTTTAGTGTTCTTAAGATGATAAAACAATCATAAAAAGGTATTCCTTTCGTGGGTTATGGCATATGATGAAATATGTGAGTAGAAAATGCCATGCTGTTGCAAAATGGCAAAGATGATTAATCTTAAATAAGTGCTAAATAGAAGGCATTGGGTGAAAGAATCTTGTCTTAAAAATCTGCTTTAAATACCCAGGCATAAAAGGAAGCTAAGTGCCCTATTCTGACTTTATTGCTGTGGAAATAAGGCATCTCTGCTGCCTTCTCTACTTAGGTTGGTGCCTCTTAAGCTCCTTCTGAGGGAAAGTGGTTTACTTGACTGCTTGACTACAGCTGAAAAAAGCAAGTTAGCTATGTTGGTTTGGTGAAGAACTGCAACGCCAGCCAAACCACAGTATTGACACTTCTTTTTTCCCAGCTGTGCATCCACAGTAGCAGACTCTTCCAGCGCATCAGGTACTACACCAGTAGTCAGCCTACAGCTACTAAGCCTGCACCTTCTTTCCTCTTACCATCTGTGTGGGAAGTCAGTGTGTGACCTGGGCAGAAAAGAGTGAGTGTCCCCTCAGAAGCTGCTCGCCATGCATGGCTGAAGGGTGTACATGCATCGAGGTCCAGCTGGAGTGTAGGGCTTGCCCAGGTCCAGGAGAGGACAAGAAGGCTGTCTCTGAGTGACCAGGGGCTACAGTGTGTGGGGACAGCAGAGAGGCTGCTAGGGATCTCTACTGGCAATACAGAGATCTGTGCGTCATCTTAATGCTTTGCTTTTTGTTTTTCTCCGTACTGTGGGGTTTTTCTCCCTGCACAGGTGTACCTATTGCTGCTGGCTTTACCAAGCTACTAGGGTAGTTGAGGGCAAGGAGTGGGTCTTCTGACAGTAGTCATGAACCTTCAAGTTTTCAAAAACCAAGGAGCTTTCTGCTTTGCAGTGGTGAGGGTGGCTGGCCTGAAGCAGTGAGGAGAATCACAAGTGACCCTAGAGTATCAGTGTTGTTACGCACCGAGGATGTACCTGCAACGTGAGAGACTGCCAAGGAGGTGGTGGTAGACTTTTGATCCTTATGTGCGTAGCTGACATTCCAGAGGGCCACAGGCTAACTTGCCTGTCAAGTGTAAAGGTAGCAGACCCCACAGAGGTTACTGGGGGGTGTAGGGAGAGCTGGGTGACTCTTTGTTGTGTTGGTAAAGATGTGTTTTTCTGGGAAAGGTGCTCTAGGGGCAAACCCATGGATGAATGCTTTAACAAGAAACCAGGTAAACCAACATGGAGGGAAGAGAACCTAGCTTTTGCTGCTGTGATGTACAGGGTGGATGTAATTAACACTTCTGAAAAGGCATGGGGGAGGTGTGTGTGCAGAGGGGTGTAATGGAGAGGAAAAAACAAAGTACCAGTAACAGAGAAGGGCCTTCAGTTAATTGGCGTGTGCATTATTAAACAACAGGTGAAGGGTGGAACCAGCAAGTGCTTCTGTGCCCAGTACTGGAAGTCTAAAAATTGAGATAGAGAGATGATATGATACATATCTTGGATGTGGTAGAAGGAGGGATGATCAATGGGATAGTGATCAATGGGGTACAGAGTTGCCAGGCTACCAGCTTTGCAGGGATGAGAGAATAATATGTACGGGCAGAGGAGTGTCACAGCATGAAAAGTGTAATACTAAGAATATTGCAGAAACAGAGAAGTATGGCAAAAGCCTTGCATGGGATTTCTGCCTCCTCAAACAGTAAAAATTAACTAATAAAAATAACTAGGTTTGTACTGCAAAGTCTTGTTCAGGACCACAGCATTGATCAGGGGTGATAAGTGAAATCGTAAGTTGTGTATTTAGGCTATCTACCCATCTACAGACTAGCTCAGTGTTTCAGTAAAATGAATATACTAGTAGTCTGAAAAGCAAGATGTCTGCAAATAGCCTACAGGGTCCAGAAGTGGTGTATTAGAAGACCAGCTAAACTGCCATGTTTAAAAAAAAAAAAAAGAAAAAAGGCAAAACAACAAAAAAACCATCACAGTGATCCAGCTCTTGGGAGCATGACTGCAAGGAGGCTATCACAGGGGAAGGCTTAAAAAATTCTTTTAAAAAGTACAAAGCTTGTCCAAATGAGAATGAGAAAGCCCATAAATCACGGCAGGTCAAATATAGACAGGAAATAGAGTACAAAAAACTTGAAGAGCACCTTACAAGGGGTGCTCAAGCTTCTCGTCAAAGGTTCTTAAATCAAAAGCAGGAAGTCAGGTAGGGCATAAGTGGAACCACTTAATGACCAAACTGTAAGGAAGGACTTGAGGATTTTAAAGCCGTAGCAGAGAGGTTCAGTTAATTCCTTTCATTGCTCTTTGCTGTTGAAGACATCGGGGAGGTTTCTACACCTGAGCCATTCTTTCTAGTAAATAGGATAGGGGTCAGATGAACTCGATGCGTTTGTGTAAATATACAGAAAGTGTTGGGCCAAATAGCTGTATTATCTGTTAGTAAGTCACCAGGTCAGGTGGCATTCGCCTGAGAGAAACCAAAATATGAAATTGCAGAGGGGCTGGCCAAGGCTTCTACCTGACTATTGAGAACAGCCACAGTGTTGAAGAGCTGGCAGGTTGTGAGTGTAATTCCCTGTCAGTTCCTTCTCACTAAAGGGACTCTGTGGCAACTACAGGCTGAGTCTGATTTCCGAGGCTGGTAGAAAAGAATGACATCTTTGAGAATGTGAATAAACAGAGTCTGTTAGGAAAGAGTCAGTGTGATTTCTGTAGGGGGAAATCACGTACCACTGAATTGCTATGCAACTCAAGCAACACGTGAATGAAAGGCATTCCCAAGAACGTAGTATGGTTGGTTTTCCAACAGGCCTTCAAGAGAGATAAAAAATAAGTTTCTGCAGACATTGCTGAAGAAGCATTCCTCCTTAGAGCAGAGGAGAAGAGGGACCCCTGGCATCCTACGTACTTAACGTTAAAGTCTGATTAATTTCAGTGTAAAGTGGTTTGCTGCATTCGGAAACATAAGCTGTTATTTATATTATAAAAATATTTCTGGAATTCCTTACGCCAACTGCAAGTAAAGTTAGTAAAAGGATTAATCCTTTAGACCACCTCTTATCAAAGTGTTGCCCAGTTGGATGGGTAGTGTGAGGGGAGGAGGTAGAGACTTTCTGATCCTAATTCAGAGACTCAAAGAGTTACAGGGGGAAAAGCAACAGTGTAGACCTCAATAAATAAGAAGCTCTGAGATGCTCTATACATTGTGGGAAAGGACTGTGCAGTATCCCTGCCCCCAACAATTCCTCTGACTAAAAGAAATTATTTTGGATTCTGTTTTCTAATAAAATTATTTTTAGTGAAGGAGGTCATGTTAGGATTTAAGCCAAACCCAAACAAGTCTCCCAAGCCTGTGAATAGGCCAGGGTGGGCAGCTGCTGGCCATCTCCTGATGGGTTGAATGTGCACACAGAATGACTTGTAGTAGGGCTGGGGCAAAGACACTTGTTTTACTGTCAGGTCAGGTGTGTCATTTTGGGACAAGCTCCTCCTTTAGAGGCTAAGTGGAACACTCCACCTGCTTTAGCAGCTAGTGTGTAGACACTGAGGCATCAAAATGGTGTCCCAAACTGTGTCCTGTTCTCTGGAGAGAACAGTTAATTCTTCAAAGCTGTTCTTGTACTCTGTCACGGCATCAAGACTGTACTGATCTGCACATGGCATAATTCTGATCATGCCACTTGTCACTCTCTGCCTTCTGGCAGGATATTTGAGGCCGCAATGGTACTCCCATCTACTACAGCCAGTTGTTTCTTTGCTTTGCACATTGGTAATGTGAAAACTATATAATGCTTTGTGATACACTCTGAGAAAAATTAAATAAAGTTTATTTTCTTCAGGTGATTGATACTCAGTTGTGCTTGTTTCACTTCTTGTAGCACAGTATCAGTCAGGAGTTACTAAGACTTAAGACTTAGTCCCGAGACAATTGACTGGAGCAGTCTGGCTTTCAGTAGAATGAGTGTCTTTGCCCCAGCCTTGGTAGAAATCATCCTGTGTCTTTTTAAATATGTGCTGCCTTTCCTCTCCTTTTGGGTTTATGGGTTGTGGGTTGTTGTTTGGTCGGTTTTTTGGTGTTGGTGGGTTGTGGGTTTTTGGGTTTTTGGTTTTGGGTTTGTTTTTTTTTGGATTGGGTGGGCGTGGGTGAGTGTAGGAGTGAGGCAGGGAGACGCCGTGGAGGGTAAGCAAGAGCAGTTAAGTTAAATAGTGTGTGAACATGCTTTATTTCCTATTTAAAAGTCAAAGTTCTGCATGAAATGTTAAAGGCTGTAGTGATAGAGTGTCTTTTTGAAGGAACAGAATCAAATACTAAGTTCCTGCTTTCATCTACTGGAAACACTACCAAAAAAAATTGCCGCAGGGATGGCTCACTGCTGAACTTGCCCACTACCCAAGCAATTCCAGGCGATAGGATTAGTTGTGAGACTGGACTGACTCCCTGTGTGTTTGTACAAAACAAATACTCCATAGAGCAGGCAGATCAGGGAAGAGGTCAAAACATGAATGGTGTGAAGTTAAAACCAGTGAGAAGAAATTAGTCAAGCTGTGCTGTAGAATGATCTTCATGTATCAGTCTTTTCACCAAAGACATAAATTGCTGATATGCACTATTTGAGTCAGCTTTGTTTTTTCATGTTGAATTGGTATTTAGCCCACTTTGAAGGTGTTCAAAACCTTTTGTTCTAGGGGTCTGTCTAAGACTTGGTGTGCATGGTCACTCTCTGTAACTGAGGACTTTTTGCAATTCTACAAAACTGCATAAACAAGTCATTCAATTTTTCCTTGTTGATTGAATGCAAACACACAGGTACAGCACATCATCTGTACCCCAAGATATGCACACAAACGGTTTAAAAATGTGTTCCACTATAGCACAACTCTCATAGTTTAAACCCATTACAAGTTCTCTGAAATCAAGTAACTCTCGTTTGACCTTACTTGCTTAAGGCTGTGTTCCTCTCTACTACAACCCTTCACTTTCATGTGGGTACTACTCTCTTTCTTAGTTTTTCCATTAGCATTTTCTGCTCACTGAGACTGGGGTGCCGGTCCTATTTCTCTTGTAACAACCCACAAAGATAGACTGTCTATAAGCCTGTAGTTTATTTGCTTATCAACTTCTTTTCTGGTAACAGAAAGTATTTTTGTATTTAACACTCCAAGGGTTTTTTTTAGACCAGCAACTAGTCTTGGCACCATACTGTTCATAAGCACAATATTCCTGAAGATGTCATTTCCCAAGGGATGTCGAAATTATTATCTGCTCTAGATAGCTGTGGCATGTATCACAGCTTAGTTGAACATGATGCAGAGTAAACAGGGCATCTGTTACAGTGGTTGTAATCGCTTTCTCCTTTACGACTTCACATTTTTATTATGTCTTCATTACACAAGATATATTTCAACTTTGACCTTCATCTGCAGTGTGAGTGAAAAAATAGGGTTTCAATAGATGAAAGCAATTTTTCACTTGCTAAAGCTGCCTTTTGACGATAATAGCTGAAAGGCTTCGGATGAAATTTTTCTGTCCACTCACACTGCATAGTGAAAAACACTTTGTTTATTCTTTTCTGTAAAGATAAAGTACTTCTCTGAAATAGGCATCTGGAATGTATGTTGCATGTTACAATCTGCCATCAATTTTAAACAACCACCTGCTCGTACAGATGTGATTAAGCACTTAAAAATTAGTGTGAATACATCTATGTTAAATATGATTTTTTTAAATTAAATAAGACTTTTGGAAGCTTGCAATTTTATCAGTTATATTGCACTGCTATATAAATATGATGAAAATAAGGAAAAATTTTAAAAATCAGCAATTTGGTTTCATGCCTTCGCTTTAAAGGAGATATGCTGCTGAATAAAAGCTTTCAAAGCATTATTACTTGAGGTGTTCTTTAGGTTTTTGCTTGTTTTATGCATTTGCTAGTAATTAACTTTTTTTGAAATGAGTCAACCTTTTTCTGTCTTAGCTGAATCCCTGTCCAAGTTTTACATGTTGTGGAGGTATATTCTGTGAGCTGTCTCTGACCTCTTCAGAATTTTGATTTCTCAGGAAAACTGACAGTATCTGCAGAGGTTGTCTCAAAAGTGTCTGAATGTCAGGGGAATTACTGAATTAAAAAATCTGTGTTGTATCTTGGGAAGTTTCTTAGCTGTCAAATTGTTAAGATATATGAATTATGAAATCAGATGGTCCAGAAGAAACTGATGAAAACTTTGCATGGATTTTAAGACATACCCAATAAATCTAAGTACCGACGTCATTAAGAATGAGAATTAGTAGATATGAAAGAAAGTGAAAAGGTCTCGAGTCCAAGCTGCTGGATTCAGTGATGTTAATTCTTGGAAGCAGAAGGGGTATTTTCGGGTCTGGGCAAGGAAAAGACTGTAGAAATGTGTAATGAAAGTAAGAGAAAATCTGCCACTAAAGCATATGACAGAAAAGGTTAGACTGAATGTGGGAGGTTGTACATGTATGATGACCGTTTGCAGTCACATATTTGACTTAACAGAATTCCATTTATTGCTACAATTCTCAGTGTTAATATTACACTGATTGTGGCAAAAATGAAGTGCTTTAAGGTAGAGACATCTTATCCTTGTTCATAGTTCATATCTCCCTTGAATATATGCTTTAGTTAATGAAAGAATGTATCAAATTTTTAAGAAATAAAAATCAGAGCATGCTTCTTTTCTTTGGGGAAATATGAATGAGAGCTCCATGATTGCTGGCTTGGAAAATGCTTGTTAATTATTACCCTACAAGGGAGATTTCCTAGAAAAACATAGTCTTTCATACCTCCTCAGTTGCTTTTTGCATGTGACTTTTTTTCCTCTATCAAATTATTATTTCTCCTGTCTTCTAGATTCAGGAAGGAATTCATAATTCATTTTATGTCATCCAATATGCATTACCTTGTTTTTAAGTAACAGCAAATTCAATCCATTATCCTCCTGAATAATTTTATTAATGCAAGATGCTGTTGAAATCATCCTGAAGACTGCTGAAAGTTTTATAACTGGACTTAATCAATATACCTTCTGTGTGTGTGTATATATATGAGTAGAACAGAGGATGCAGAAATAATATAAGGAGATCTGTTCTGATCTCTGATGAAGTATTTCTTAGTTCTTCCAGTGAAATTAATAATCTAGTGAGACTGGTAACTTTGTAGCACAGGAGCCCATATCTACGTTTGGGACACTGAGATTGTTTTGTGGCTCTTCCATGGCTGTATGACTACAGCACTTTTTTTTTTTTGTTGTTGTTATAGGTAAGGAAATTATTTAACTCCTTCTTAAACCCTTTTGAGACACTCTAATGTAGCAAGAATCTGTTTTCAGATGGTATAAATTGCACAGCTGAAGAGACTCTGAGCTTTAGTATTGGCTATTTTGAAACCATAAATTCATCTAGGGTGCCATGCAGTATTCTTGGTGGTTTGTAAAATGTGAGCCTGCTGGTGAAATAAGTTTGTGTCAGAGTTGTAAATGCAACCATGTGGCCCTGTTTACCTTTAGCTGTAAAACTTTGCCATTTATTGTGATGTAAATCTGATAATCTAACCCTCATTTTCACTGTATCTGAGAATCCTTCTGTGCTGATTATCTCTCCATGACTTTCTGGTTTGATAGACTGTTTATCTTGTCCCTGGTTGAGAAGAAGGATGGAATTTTAAGTAATGGCAGAAATATATCTGCCAGTGGGGAATATCTCTGAGAAGAGATGGAGGTGCCTTGCATCAGGCTTGACTAAACTGAGACAGGTGTAACCATGCTTATAGGTGGTTCTTATCTGCACTCTTAAGAATAAAACTGTGATAGAGTTTATATACCACACCTGAAGAGGTCACATGTGAAGTGCAGACTGTCCAAAAAAAGGTGGGCTGTCGTATGAAAAAATGCATGTAAACAACAGGGAGGATGCGGAGAGCAACTGGGCTTGAAGCTCCATACCCAAGAGTACAGAATCTTTGTTTGCAGTCTCACCATGAGGAGTTGAAATGAATGCCAGCTTGCCAGTTCGTGTAGAGTCAATGGGTTAGGAGTGGGTAGATCCAGTGTTTGGAGAAATTCAGAGGACTGGATTGTAACAGCCAGCTGAGGTTTTTGGTTTCATGAACTCTGTTTTAATTAAATAATGGTGGTAAAGCCTTACAACGATAATAGATCTAGTTTTACCTCTGTGTAAAATATCTACATTTATCTTTGGTGAAATGTATTGGTACAGGGGCTTTTACGTGTAAGTTTTCCAGTTTCAATGTCTTGTGCTACCTGTCAGAAGTCAGAATAATTTCAGGAGGGACATATGTTGAAACATTCCTTATAATATCAGCTCTGCATAGGGAAGAGAAAAATAGATTAACAAACTGTCAGGATTGCCTAAAGATCATTCTGATGAATGAGGAGATGAAAATATTTCGGAGGGAAAATGTGGCTTTTACATTGTCCTTCACATAAGTAAGAAGTTGGAAAAAATCGTAAATGACTATTTTTGAGATTAAAATTATTAACAAATTGGAAATCATTATTAAAATCTTCAGAACATTTTAATATTTTTGAAGTGTCAGAGTATGTTTGTTCAAAGCAATTGGGGCGTATTTTTTTGCAACTCAGATTACAAGGACAAGAGGCAGCATTATGTAGCACTTAGTCTTTTAATCTACATTATTCCTAAAAATGCCTGGCAACATCAGTGTGGCAACCACAGCACTTTGGTACCCCCACACCCTATGTGTGACCTGAAGTGGTCACTAAATATACCTTCAGATTCATCCCTTTTTGAGCAGGTTGTCTTGAGATGCAGGTGGGCTGTGTTAAGAGTTGTGAACACAAGTACTAACAGAGCAAATATGCAGGTCACTGACCACACGGATTCTATAAAGCAAACTCCAAGCTCCCTTGGGTGTTCTAAACTGCTAAAAATATCCTGCTTACTGCCAGATTGAAGTATAAATATTGCCTAGATGAGAATAAATTAACCTTATTGCTTATAGAAGTGCATTCCATCTAATATTGTACCTAACATTTAATTTAGTCATTGCACACAGTGAATAAAAATATCAGAATCAAAATAAAAAATGCTTATTCTTTCAAGAACAAAGTTTGAACAGATGCATCTGTGTATTGAGACATTTGAATAGGTTTCAGAATAAATCATGAGAAATTCTTTCCTATTGAAAACAGTAACAGAGTTGCTGTTGACTGCAGCCTTGAACTTGACTCCGAATGCAGTAACCTTATTCAGTAAGGTATTTAAATACATATAATCATAGAAGAAGTGATCTGATGAATCATTGCCCTGTCTGAAAATTTCCCTAATGAAATTGTGTGAAATTAACTTTATTCACAAAGCACACCTGTTCTGCTGGGAAGATGGCTATAAATATCTTTGTGCCACCTGCCCCAGCTATGAGAGCTCCTATAAATCACATAATTCCCTCTGACAACCGATACTGCCTTGAGGGCAGCTTTTTCTTTCTTTGTGCTCTTTGTGAAAATGTGTATTTGCATAAATACAAATTTGTATGCCAATAATTTTTCCATCACATTTCCTTTTCTTCTCAAAAACTTGAATAATGTTCAGTTTATTGATAAATACGCCTTCCCTGTTACAGTTGCACCTAAGATGAAGTAGAACGTGATCACTCTGAATACTGCCCATGCAAAGACACCACTGCTTGTACAGTCTGCGTGAAAGCAGTCGTTTTGTTTGGCTGTGCTGAGTCCAGGTGAAAAGAAACTAACTGGCTGGAGAACCAAGAGTTATCATGGCTCTGCTTATCTGTCAATCCGATTTTTCCCTAGTTATCTCTTCCCTGTCTATCTGCTATAAATTTCCCTTTCTTCTGTCAGTGGGTGAAGGTAAATCTAAACCCCTAAGAAAACATTGCCCTAGGTTCTAGAGCTGGCGTTCTTCTGTTTATACCTATGCTTACTTCTGATGGAAGGTTTAGCCAGGTAAGCCCAGTACCCTGCATGTCAGTGAAGGGGCAGAACTGCAATTCGTGCTCATTTGACATGAGTCAACAGTGTCATGCTGCTGAGAGAAGGGTAAATACCTTTTTAGGCTGTATAAACAGTCTAGATTGCAGAAATGCATGAAGTGATCCTGTGTAAAAATGCAACGATTTTCCTTCAAGGAGGATATAGATTTATTGGCTGGTGTCCAGAGGAGAGTAACCCAGGATGGAGTTGGTAAGAACTGCAGTTGTAGAACCTTTAGAAGAGGATGCCATGGGGAAACAGCCTAACAGTTTTCAAGTATGTGAAAGGCTATTGCAAAGAAGTAGTAAATAATTTGTTTCTGTGTTGAAGGCTCATAAGACAAGTAGTAATAGATTTCAAATGTGAACAGAAAAGAATGATTCATTAAGGAAAATACACAAGAGCAAACCCGACCTTTTGGTGATAACCATAGTGTAGTGCTGCAGGACACAGCCTAGGAGGGTTGCAGAGAGTAAGAATAGGATGAACAAATACCAGCTAGAAATGACAAGGGAGTTAGCAAACAGCTCCCCTTGCTTTTGATCTCAATGTCTAGTGTGTTTTTAGATTAAGTGTGGTCAGTACTTTATGTATAATTTGTGTAAACAATGTCTCATTGGTTTTGTAAAACTTGAGCTACATAAAGTAATACATTGCACATGTGAAAAATAGATTTTAATAACATGGTAAAAGTTTTCCTTGAAATACATGTATTAGTGTTTTCACTGGGTAATAACATGGTTAATCTTTGTTCTTCCTGTACTTAAAATATACATTTCTACCAGCACTTAAAAACAAAAGAATGAGTTCTAAAACTTGACTTCACTCACAATTAATATTCAACAACTTTATAGTGATCTCATGTTCCATTCTAGAGCAGTGGAAAATGTTTCTCTTGTTTTCCTTTTTTAAAATTCGCCATGGTGTGGTTTAATTTTATATATTTACTGAAACATTGTCTGTATTGACAGAAATCCAGTAGTATAAAACGGTTGCTTAGGGGACAGCGTACAGCAACAGTCTATATCTCTGTGTGAAAGGAGAATTCCTGATATCTTTAGTGTTAAGTCATTAGTTAAGCATAATTTTATTCAACAGCTCTTCATGTGGAAAGAGTAAATGAGGCATTTAAATCAACAGTAACAGTGATTGCTCTGTGCTGCTGTTCTCACCACGGACCTGGGAAGTCCTGCTTGGACTTCAAACCATGTATTAATCCTTCATAGACTTGAGTTCAAAACTGTCTTTGAAATCTTGAAAGTGAAGGACCCATAAATTTCAGAGTGACTAAACTCTTGCTCAAGGGAGGAATTTTTTTAATGAGGTAGAAAAGGACTGTGTACTGTCTCCTAGATAGCATTCTCATTAATTCACTTGCAAGATGCTGATCGATATAGAAGGTTTTTATAGGTTTAACGGGCAACCACAGCTTACACCAATATGCTCACCCAGGTTGAACTGTGTTCAGCAGTGAGTTAGGTCTGGGGGACACTATTACTTTCCTGGACATTTGGGATAAACAGCAGCCAGCTGCATGTATCCAGCATCACCAGACATGAATTTTCATTCCAAGGCTGAAGAAGGTGGAGTACTATGAGAGGAGGACTTGTTCCATACTAAAAGTCCAGACTGCATACTGTGAATATAAGATGCAACTTGATGTTGGGTTTAATGTTATTAAAGGAAAAGGAAATATCCTGCTCCCCCCCTTTTTCCTTTATTTCTGGGGCAGGTAAGGTAACACTGCAAAGCACATGCTGTTAATTCCTGTCCAAGTTATCGCAAAGCTTTGGGCAGTGGTGCTTTTCAGGAGTTCCAATATTCACTTGAAAAATCCATTATATTTATAGTTTCCCAGTCTCACAAGTACGTTTCTTGCAGCAACCCTTCCAAACTGATACCTTGACTTATAGGCTGTCACTTTTGTTTGCTTTCCGGAGCTAAACCTGCTAATGTTTACAACATGCTTAACTGAACTTCGAACCTGTGCTCTCCCTTGGTTACACATCAAATAGAATCTTTTTAAGAGATTTTGTCTGGTACGGTGGCATGAAGGCACTGCTGCTGGAAGGTCTGCCCCAGAGGAGAACTGACATGACATTTGGGCAAGCTAGCAGAGCTTACAACTCATCCTGTTTGACCGCTGAGTCTGAGGGTGCTGCTAAGAATCCTAAGCTTGCCCAGTTGTGCTGTTGCTGTTACATCTTCCAAAGTTTAAAAATTTGGTCAGCAAATATCTCAAGATAAAGTATACATTATAGAAAAGCACCAAAAGTACAGATAGAAACGGAAAGGAGAAGGTCAGGAGGAGTTCATTTTTACTCTTTTATAAAGAGAGAAAAACGAGAGACAGTAATGGCTCACAGCCATTAGTGTAGTTACCTTGTATCGTACACATACAAAATAGTCCTCAAAACTTAGAGGCAATATATGTGCTACAAAGAATCATTCTGTGACTGTGTGCTACATTCATGCTCACACAGTGTTTCCATTAGAGTGGAAGCGGGAATATATCCCTGTGCTCCATCAGTTAAGTAGTATAGCAGCCACAGGGTCAGGGCAGCAGATGGGTCTGTCAGTTGTAGTTCTGGGCTGGGTTTGAAGATCTAGCCCTATATATCAATATTACATCATAGTATTTTGGTAACTAAGAGTAGTGTGTGTAAGAAAGATGTGTAAAGCTCTCCTAGATTCTGGTAAGGTTAAAATGTTTGAAAATCAAATGTGTCGCTCGCTTGCAAAACAGGTTAGCCTGTACAAACTTCACAATATAGTGTGGATCAGCATAATGCCCCTGAAACACACTTGTATTTTCCTTCTCAGCTTGGATGAAATACTGAATAGTATTTGCAATGGGAAGAGTCTCTTCTTGTCTTACCCCTGAGGTACAAAGCTATCTCCCCTTTTTTGATGGACTGATTAAGTAAGACATCACCATAAATTGGCTATTCCATGTGCACATGATGCTTTTAGTAAGCAAGTGAGAGGTGCCTCTACAACCAGGAGACCTGCATCTCCACAGCAGGGCTTTTGGCTTTGTGTCCATGCACGCACAAATGGGGTAATGTTTTCAAATTACTTCCTTTTCCTTTATTTTCCTTTGAGAAGCCTCACTTCACACCATTATAGATCTCAATTTATTTTTCTGTAAGCTATCATTATTCTTTTTAGTATTTATGGCACTGACCCACTGTAGTTGTCATTGTTACAAATGGTTGTTTGTCATTGTTGCCTCCCTCCATGGCTGTTCAGGGCACTCTGATTGCAAACACCGGCTGCTCCCGTTTACCCTAAGCAACAAAGGTACTGGGGAGAGGGGAATCATAAAGAGATCATCCTCTACACCCCAAGGAAGTACAAGGAGGACAGTTGAAACTACATGTGCAGGTCTAATACAATAAAATACACTTGTTTGAATGAATACATTGTGTAGCAATATCACTTCAAAGTAGCTACATGAAACTGCTGAATTCCCCCTAGTGAGAATATCTTCTGTGCTGTTAATGTGATTGAGCTGTGTATTTGTTAAGAATATGTTTTCCTTAATTCCCTCTTCATTTTGGTCTTTCTATTGCTTATTTTTCTTCAGCTTTTTTCAACCACGTTGTGAATGAATTTGACAGTGTTTGGATATACTTACCTTGGCTTAAGAGGATACATATTCTGCCATTGCAACTTTCTCAACAGCCCATTTTTGCTTTAGTCCCTCTGTCAACTCTAACGTACAAAATGTTATGAGGAGGGCTTACAGCAAAATAGGAGTGGTTGGAGAAGTGAGGATGTATATGCTTCATAGTTTAATTTTCTTAATGGCCTCAACAGAATCTGGATTCAAATCCTACAGAAACTGATGAAAAGCTTGGTTTTGATCTCAGTAGAATTTGAGTTGGAGTCTAGACTAAACCAATCCAAAGAACCCCACCCCCCACCACAAAACCCTCCATCCTAGGAGCTTCCTCTGTCTTCCACTCCTCCTCTCTCTCTCTAACAGTTTGTTTACGTAAACGTGTTTGAAGAAACCTTTGAAGTCTGCAAAATTAAGGCAACTTGCTTTAGATCTTACAGTGCGTAATGTTTTTCAGGAAGCTGTACATCCTGGAGTCGGGTTATAACATAAGAACTTCACTTATCATTAGAAAAACCCTGTCTGCTTGGTCTTGAGGCTACCAGGAGGAGTTAGCATTTATGAACAGTAAAAGATTTAAAAAAACCCAAAACCAAACCAAAAAAAACACTACCACACAAATAGAATAGTGATCCTTAAGTCAATTGTGCATCCCTTGGGGGAACAGAATTTCTTTATAATGAATGTTTATACTTAATTCTGTAAAGAGACAGAAATTGCCTGTCTGTGCATGTCCTCTCAATGCTGTTACTTTTCGTGATGGAATTCAGCACATCCTTGTTCAGCTGGAACTATTTCTGATGCTCTGCAGTGATAAATAGGGTTGAGTAAAGCACTTCTTAGTCTGCGTGAAGTTCTCTCTTCACTTGGTTCTAAAATTGGGATAATATACCCAAAAACTTTGGAAAGGGGAAATGAGAAAATGTATACATTTCAAATGTATCCTGCATACTCCAGATTTTTCAACCTCTGCATATCTCCTGAGAAACTTATCTGTCACAAAGGTTTCCTGACTTTCTCTTGATAAAACTGAGATTTTTATACCGATCAAAATGTTGTGGCATTTAACAAGCTCCTACAACTAAACCCTTTTCAGCTTCAACAAAGTGTTAATAGATCTTTAAAAGTTTATGTAAGTCATCAGTTTGTAAGCAAAGATCAACTTTATGCAAAGGTGATCTTTAAGCAGAGGTGACCTTATGTACCTCTGAGATTTGATTTGAATTTCATACTGATACGTATTACTTAATTGTATTTATTTGCTTAGATTATAAATAATTAAGGAATGCCTGTCCAAGTCTCCTGGTGTCCCAGCACATCAATAACAATCCCATCCCAGCAGTATTGAGTTAATTATTTTAACAGGAACTCAGCCAGACAAACTCTGATGGAGACTTTTCAATTTTGTCGTTACCATGAGAAACAAATCCACAGCTTTCTCCAAAAATCTTATCGAACAGTACCTTCTGTGTCCTGCTTCTCCTCTCTTCCTCTGTTCTCTTCCTTCTGTTCTGAAGCTGAGAAGGCATACAGTTCAGTCCTTACTCACTATGTTTTGTTTTACCTCAAGCTTGCTAGGACTTTGGGAATCATTTTCACATGCCAATTCTCTGAAACCATGCCTAATTAAAGATCAATTTCAATGTTTTCCTTAGTTTACAAAATCTTTAGTAGTCAACATTTCAGTTGATGCTTTTGGGTGAAAATCCTTTC
>NW_010249868.1:22797-30529 GCF_000690775.1 Eurypyga helias
TAAAAAAAAAAAAAAATCTCATTTTAGAATACAAGCCAGTCAGGGGAAAAATGTTAAACTAAATGAAATATTTAAGTTATCAGAGAGCAATTATTTGACAGACTTTCTTTACTTGAAATACACTTCTGAGATCATCTTTTTCTCCTACAAATCCAGACAAAATAGTGTCAAAGGAGTTTAGATGTAGTCTTATTTTGATACATTGCTTTTTCTTTTGCTACAGAAGAACAGAAGGTTTGCGGGAATAATGAAATGTGTGTTGTGCAGTGTTTGTGTGAAGGACTCATCAGAAAACAGAGGAGTTTTGGTTGGTGGGTTTTTGTTTGTTTTGTTTTTTTTTTTTTTTTTTAGATTGTGCTTCTTTGTTTCTTAGTATTTCAAGACAGATTTATAATATTCAGTAGTTTTGCTTTGTGATGAATACTGTACAAGTGATAACATCTATACTGAATTTCCATTCCTACAACTATTAAAAAAAGAAAAAGGAAGAAGAAAAAAGGAAAGGCTTGAAAAGGGTTTTTGCATGGCTAGGAACATGAACTCACACTCACCCCTAGAACCTTTGTGAGTCTCTTGTCAGGTGTGGTAATCTGCCTGGCTGGCGTATGTAATTAAACTTCTGTTGCTGGTAGTTTGTACCTGATGTTGTCTGAGATTGACATGTTTGTTTCTTTGTTTTAACATTGATATAATGTTGTCGATTTTTCAGACCTCTTCAAGGGTCAAAGTGGAAATGTAATAATGTGACAGCCAGTGTGTTCTGGTACTTCCTTTGGTAATTCTGCTGCTGTATTCATAGGTGCTACCACTAGCAGATGAGAGCACTGCTGGAGTACTATTTCTTGTTTTTACTGATAGACTGTTTCCTGAATCCCTTTCTAAAAATAAATCTTCAGTACCATCTTTTTTGCTCATCTACAAAACAAGCTTTGCAGGTTATAAGCATTCACACTTGCAGTGCATGTTAGGAAAAGTTTCCAGTGTTCTGTGCTGACATGAAAATATATCAAGCTGTTTTGTTTTTCTGCATTCTGTTTAAGCATCATAATATTATTTCTCTTAGGAATTAGATGGCATTTATACATCTCACAAAGGTATTCTATGTTGTGTAAAATATGCTTCACATAGACTTTCTGAAATAAGCCTTTCTGAAAGCGTGTTTAATTCTCATGCTTGATTTTTAATTTCCTTCTTTAGACTAAATTCTAATGCGTGTACACCCAACAGACTAACATACCTGAGGATTTTAATTTTTTTTTACTCATATGCATTCACAAATCAAAGTAGCAGTGCACATTCCCAAGAAATATTAATCTTGTTCCTCCCTTTCTGTTTCCTTTTTTGTGTAACATGCAAGCAGTATTTCTTTGGAAAGGAGCTCAATAAAAAGTAGAATACTAAGTGTGCGAAGATTAAATACCAAGAATTCAATAATAGTAATCATATAATAAATGGTATCCTCGTAATATCTGCTGTTGGTTTTGAACATAATGAATCATACACCAATCATGCAGTTGAGGAATGCATTAATTCTTATGGAAGCCTTTCATTATGGATGTGCTTTTTTGTACTTCAAACTGAACTGTTCTAAGACTGTAGGGGGAAAAATAAGGCTGAAGCTTTTATGAATCTAAAAGTTCAAGACGAAAATAAAAATTAATGTGGTGTTTTAAAGTGAGAATAGAAACTGTATGTTGCTCTGTATTTCAGAGCTACTGAACCCCTCTCCCCTGCCAAAGTGCACCAAGAATTTCTGAAACTTTGACAATTACAGGCTATATATAATCATTAATGACATATGAATAAATAATGACTAATTAATTCAACACTAATGAGATTAAGTAGGTTCAGATAGTTTTCTTCACTGAACACTGTATTCCCTCACAGTTCCGTTTGAGTAATTTTTCGATGTTGTCATGTTAGACAAATAATTTTTTAACCCTGTAGGGGTCTATAAATAATGTTGTGTGACAAGACTCAGTGAGATTGTCAAAAAGTAGTAGGCAATTTATAAGATAAACTTGATATGTTTGTGTTTCCCCCCCGGCAATTATTTTAGCATATTTTAGGTATAATTTTAGTGGCAGTTATGAACACAATTTGTAGATGTATTTGATACATTTGGATTTAGCCAAAATAACCAGATAGGAAAGGGATTATGAAGATGTCTGTTAGAAAGACGAGTGCATATTTATGGAAGGAAGACTAAATTAAGCCGTGCTTACCTCCAGGATGAAGTTTAAATAATCCTGAAATACTTAAATCACTTCAAAGCATTTTTATCTTTTATTAAGTTCTTTTTCAAGAACCTTCTGAGTTTGCCTTGGTCTCCTATTCACTTCTATCCATAAAGCACATAACATACCAGCTTTTCAGTCAAGTTCTTGAATGTTTTATCATATTCTCTGCCTTTCCTGAAGGTTCTTATCTGCCATCTTTATGGAAAGAGAGAAGCTGGAGATGAGATTCTCAAGTTAATGGAGGGAGTCTGCTTCAAATCTAAACTGAAACATTTAAGAGAAATGTTCAAACTAAGCTTGTTTATATGCATAGGTACAGATACATTTGGAAGTTTTCAGGCACGTAAAATTACCTGTATGGTTTGGCAAGAGCAAATGTGAAAAATGTGAGCTTTTGGTCACACTGTGTTTGTGTAAACTTCTCACTAGTTTTGTGTATGTGTTAGTATACACTGAAAGCAGAGAGAAGACAATTGTCCTATCACCAGAGCAAAATTATCTCTGTCAAATTCTCTTATCAAGTGCTGATCAGGGATGATTCAACCTGCAGGGTGCGGGTTTCACCATCAGCATGCTACTGCATCCAAAGTCTTTTGGGGAGAGATCCTGGTTCTGGCATATCTGTGGTGGGACTTGGATTCAACTGAAAGAAATGTAAATATTTTGCTCTTAGTCATCTGTTTTATAGTGCTGTGCTGCAATTCTGGCATGTGAAGACCCAGTTTCAAGTTTCTGAGCATTTTTATGTGCATTTAAATACATAATAACTAGATAAATTTAATTGGAAATATCAATTTCCCATATTTGTCTATGTTTTACATTTTAAACTATTAGAGTTATAGTGCAAACACTGTATGTGTTATATTTCTCTACACAGTCTGTGCACATTACAGTGACAGGAGTCATGTTCTCACAGTCATGACTCTAAACTGTTGGCTAATCTTCCCTGTTCTGATATCAGCAGTTATATCTATGCAAATTAACATGTTGCATAAAATTGCATCAATAATTTATAGTTCAAAATTGAATTTGCTGAGAATAAGTACTTGTGAATTAAATACCCCACAAAAAGGGAGAAGCAGCAGTTAAACCCAGACTAAACCTGTTTATAATATACTAATACTTTTTATTTCTTATTTTACCTAAATGTTTGTATATTCTTCAGATTAATTAATAAAAATGTATCTGTGATAACTAGACTGAACTGTGAAGAAGTATAAGAAGGAGTAAAAGAGCACTCTAAAAGTTGGGTTTGGAGGAGACATTAATAAAAGCTGGATGACGTGCAGCAAAGGAAATTAGCTTCTCGTGTATATGGACATGAATAATGCTAGAGGATGTATCATATAACTTAATCAGATAGGCTGTAACAGGAAGATGCAACTGTGGTTTCCTTAATGACCAATGGGTGATGTAATCAAATGCTAAATGCACATTGTCAGGTTCTGACCAGCTTCTGTCCAAGTGAAGATGGAGTATCACTTAACCTGGCGTTTGAACTGATACCACGTTCTCTCTCCAGCGAGCGGAAGGAGTCAGGAGCAGACAGGTTTCTATAATGTTGTTGTGACATGAAGTAATCTTCCTTTGTCATTCTGTAATGTAAATATCACATTCCCTGAAGCTGTACATACATCTGCAGCATTTGGTGGGGTACAAAGTCGCTAGCTCGGGTGTGAGGCACAGCCAAGGCTACTTCAGCTGGGACTCAGCAGCACTACGAGAAGCTTACCGGCAGCTCTGGTTTCTGCCAGCAGCTGCAGGCTCTGCCCCGTGACTCCATTCGTGCTGGTCCATGGATTAACTAATTTACAGCAGTATGGGAATGACTGAACATGCACTCACAAGTCTGAGTGAAGGATAGCTCTCCTTTAGTGAAGTAGATTAAATAGTGCTGCTGATGCTGGACTTGTAGGACTTGGTAGTTTCTGTTTCTCTCGCTATTCTGCATGTTACCAGTGAGTTTGCATTTGAGCAAACCCCAGTGTTAAGGCTAATAGAGCAGTGAGTGGCCTTTCTGGCGTCATTTTCAGATCCCAGTGAGTAACTTGTGCTGGCCTAGGGACCAGGAGACCTGGTTATGTGGTGCAGGGACACCTGGGCTGGATGCACCTGCACAGGTTGACTCCGGAGGTAGGAGAGTCTCTCTGTGCTCAGGAGGGAGGAATTTGGTCCTTGGTAGCTTTACCACATAGTGTACGTACAAGACATTTGTTCACCAAATCAGAGTGGTTTAGCAGCAGTTTCATAGCGAAGTACTGCTGTGAATATGAGAACCAAACAAAGTCAAAATTAAGACTGAGCTCTCTGATAATCCTGGGCTTTGCATTTTAATGTGTATTACTAGTTGAGTGCTAGATTGTGTTTTTGTGACAGAGCAGATTAGGAAATAATTTGCATGTGAATTTCTCAAGTCAGTGCAGTTTCCCTGGTAACAAATGGGGAACGAAGTTCCAAAATCTGCTTATTGCTATTAAATTGTGTGTGTGTACGTGGGGAAGGGGTGTTCTTTTTATAAGTTTTTATTAAAAGTAGAAGTACAAAACTTAGCAAGATTCCTGATTTACATAAAATGAGGGGTTGAGGGAATGAAATTGGTTCTTCGCTCACCAGCACTTAACTCGCACAAAAGTCCCATTTATAGTCAAACAACACCAGGGTATTTTGCAATCAGAGTTTTCCTTTCTGACTATTGAAAATGAAATTTGTTATTGCTTATTATTCAGGGAAGCTGCCATGAACTGACATTTCCATCAGTAGATGCCTTCTGAGCTTCTTGAGAAGCTGTCTATGAAGTCTTGGAGTGTAACTTGGTCTGAGACCCATAAGGGCTTCCCAGGCTCCATGAGGTGGGATCCTTGACCCTTTTCAGTTTAGCTCAAGGGAGGTTCTCATGGGTTCCCCATCACTCTGCAGGAATCGACTGGTTTGGAGTTGAACAGTTTGCCACGTCATCTTTTTTAAGTGAGGACTAACGAGATGTCGGAGTTGAAGTTGTAACTAGTTGACCCTTTAAAGTGGCAGGAGGAGAACTTAAAGGATGTTGGAGGAGGGAGAGCGCACTGGGCCATATGTGGGTGCTAGAATAGTGACTGAAAGATGAATTCATGCTAGCAGCAATTGGAGAAAAAGAAAGATGACCAGCTTATTGGGAAGGACCCGTTATCCTTGAAGTTTTCATCCTGGAGGCATGAGACCAAAAAAACCCAAAACCCACAAACCACCACCAGCCAACTTCTGGAGTTCAGGAAACATTCTGTGGCTTTATTGAACCAGACAATTTTGGCATAAAATACTTTGTTAATAAAGCATCCCCAGTGCCCTCTGAACACCAAGTAGCTGATATTTTTCTTTGGTTATTTCCTGAAACTTAATACATATCTAATAGTAAATCTGCCTAGACAAAAATTATCTCCAAAAATATAGCTGAACACATGTAAGGAACTGGGTAAAAAGACTCCCCCAGTCTCTGTTTTGTTTGCTGGTTCCTTGTTTAATAATTTCCATTTTGCAGGTTATTCTAATTAGACTTGTTTTGAATGGGAGGCGAATTGAAACTTTAGTTGATCTAAAATTTCTACTATGTATGTATGAAGGAAAAATCTAAACTAACCAAAAAAAGTTTCCTCTCAGTAGGAAAGTATGACTCTTGTTTGGAGGTGTAATTTTTAAAAACACATTAAAAACACAAAATAGGTTTTGTAATATATATAAGTAATTACTGTTCAGCTTCTCACTTAGAAGCAAGCTAAGCTACTCTGCTGCTGAACACAGCTTTACTTCATTTTATCAGACTGAAGTGATTTTTCATGTCATGATGGGTTTTGTTTCCATTAATGAGCCACACAATAAATGGGAATAAAAAAGAAAAGAAATATATTTGAATACAAAAGACCTGAGTTACCGAAAGTTCGTATAATCAATATAAACAAGTTTTGTCTTTTTTAATACTGTATCATTGAAAGCAGTGGCACAATGGGAAGGTCTTGAGAGTGTTCAGGTTGTGTGGTGGAGTTTCCCAAGTACTGCAGGAGATGGGTTGTGGACTCACAAATGTAACTACAAGTCAAGAACACCTTTATTCAAAACTTATTTTCCTTTTTTTTTTTTTCTCTGCATTTCACAAGATTGTGGGTTTACTAGATGACTTACATGACAACATGCAAGAGTGGCACTTCTGTGTCTTTTATTGGTAGGAAGGACATCATGCAAATGACTAGAGTTTGCTTCATTTTGAAGCATAAAGTGAATTTTTCTTTTCTCGGATTGTAATTACATTTCTAGTTCCCTGCCAGCGTATGCTGATTGCCTTTTGCAGCTTCCTTGGGGCCTTGTCAATCTATTGATTACAGAAACATTCTTCAAGTGGATTTGTACTGTGTTTGAATAAGTGATACCATTTGATTAGGGCTGAATGCTGAGATGACCCTTGGCAAATAGCTATTTCTAAGTATTGTAATTTTTTATGATGGGTCTTGTGACATCACCTATTTTTCCCAAATTCTGGACTTTCAAAAGATTACTTGATAGGGTTAGTTGATACTCATGAATGAGAACTGATTCTTGTGGTTGTAGAAAAACAGTGAGAATGTTGCCAGTATACATAAGAGCTCCAGAAGCTAGAAGGCAATGAAATCAGGATTATTTCTTGAAAAGAACGTTAGAATAATGAATTTCATGGTAGTTGTTCCACCATCTTGCTGGATCTAGCTCAACAAAGTTCTTGTGCTTACTATTACTTTTGACAACGTGTGCAGTCATCCTGCCTATTTTTAATACCCTTATATTTATTTATGAGACAGTTCCTCCAGGATTACCTCATCACTCTGTCTGAAAGGCAGAACCAGATTTACTCAGTGGGGTCCACTAACCTCTCAACCTCCACCAAGGGCAGTGGGATAATGCATCTTCTTTAGAGGTTTTGCTGAATCCTGACCAAAGTTCTTGGGATCAAATTCATGCAGAGAAACATTAAGTGGAAATCGTGTTAGCAAGCGCTAAGTAATACGTCCTCCTGAGAGTGACCTTTACTAACTTCAGATGCTTTTCAGTAAAACTGTTGTGTGACTGCTGAGTATAGTTTTCAGAGGGCAAAATAGAAGATTCACTGATTAGATAGTAGAACAACAGCTTGATGTATGGCAAATATAATATCTGCTCTTCTACATTCTTGTGTAGCAAAAAAGCACTGTCTGTGAAATTAATGGCATTTTAAGGCCATTTTCTCTGTTGCTACAAAAGGATGTATCTACATTCTTCAGAACACCACTATGATCTTTTAGATCAAAGATGATTTTAATATGTGCTTTAATTTTCTAATGCATTATTCCAGTGAATAGTTATTAGTCAATTATTATTATTTATAGTAGTTAGGGGAAATATTCATTAGGTTAACTATTCCAATGTATTCATAATTATAATAGACTGTCAAGTTATGCCTATTTTGAAGTAAATTGTTACAGCTCTCTTTCCATTGTTTCCTAAATACACTT
>NW_010249868.1:30560-59562 GCF_000690775.1 Eurypyga helias
TTAACAAATTTTTTTTTTTTGCAGTAACTTAACTTTTTAATTGAAAACTCTCAGCAGGTGAAAAACAAGAAAAGATTTTTAGATTAAAGAAGATACCATGAACATGTAGATTTATAAAGATCAAAGGGGCAACTTCCCTATGTAGCATATACTGCAGCATTATGAGAATCTCTTTCTAAGAACTACTTTCCATAAGCAAATAAATGTGCACATGTTCACATGAATAAAAGGTGGCAGTGGCTTATGGTATGCTATGTAAACACTGAGTTTTTCACAATCATTCCTGCCCATAGTCAAAAGAGTTTCATTCAATACGTTTATAATCTTAACTACAGCTGATGTAGACTCTGTTTTTTGAATATGATTGGGCGTGTAACAGAAATCCAGACTGAAATTTCCTAAAATGATGTGTCAAGCCCATCTGAATTACTACTATCTTCGTATGATTTACAGATATTTTGAAGAAAGAGGAAGGAAGGAGAAAACTTCCAAACGTACAGAATTTGTAGGAAGATACAGACAAGCTGCAAGGAGTGTTTACAAAAGGGATTTGCATTTGTTAGGCTGAAATATATTTGAAGGTAAACATTTCCCAAGGAAGTAACAGCTAAATATCACAATAATATAATGCCTTTAAAACTGAGTGAATCATTTTAATGAAAAAATGCTCATAGTACTCTAATGCATACCTGGCCTTTAGCAAAATAACAACAACAAAAATTGCCCAAACCAAAAAGTTTGAGGAGAGACCAACTACATAAAACCAAGCCCTTTCAACACAGGTCTGAATTTGTTCCTGAACATTGGTGGTTGGCTATGCTTTGTAACTGTAGGATGGTTACACCGACTGTTAGTTTGCAGACTCAGTTGCAGTTCATTGCAACTGCTGCTTGACAGGGTCGGCGTGCTGGGAGACTAAAGCAGAAGAGGATATGGGATAGCTGCAGGCAGTCTGCTCTGCGGCTTACTGGAATAGCCATTAGTGGGTGTTTTCTAATGACTAATCTGAATCTTTCATGCTGGAACTGAAACTCATGACTTGTTTCATAGAGCAACAGAATCATGACAGATTCACAGAGCGGTAGTGGTTGCAAGGGACCTCTGGAGATTATCTAGTCAAACCCCCATGCCAGAGCATGGCCACCTAGGGTAGATCACACAGGATCTACTTGTTCTTTTACTCACTACAGTGTAGGAAACAGATAATTTTCTTCCTCTCTGTAGAAGACATTTTTGTGCTTGAAAACCACACCCTTAGCTGCCTTTTATATTGTCAGTGCTAGTGATTTTGACTTCTTTTTTTGTTTGATTTTTTTTTGAGCTAACCACCTTTGCTGTTTTTAAAGCATCAGAGAAGATGCATTCTAGACCTGTGTCTTGTCTTATTTCTTCCACTGCACTCTGTTTCAATCACATCTTGAGCTGCAGTGCCACAGACATCACGGGGTATTTCAGCTGAGGCAATGAAAACAGTCAGTAAGCCAGAGGTGTTACATGTGAGATTTAAATATGTTAATTTATACTACTAACACTGCTCTAGCTATGCACGCAAAATGGTCTTTCAGAGAAATCCATAATTTTTGTATATAAAGCCTAGATCATTACATATAAATTTCAGAAAAAAACCCCTGCATGTACATTTTAATGATTAGTGTATATCCGAGTTAGGGGAGGGTTTAGTACAAAACTATTTCCTGTTTTTGGAAGATATTTTGTCTATAAATCTGGAGAGTTAGAGCTAACATTTGGCTGTTCTTGTGATTAAGAACAGAGTAAAATTTCAGGTGAAAAAAGATGCCTGGAAAAATGTTTCTTTTTAACTCGATCATACACATTTTAGTAATATGAAATCTGAATAGTTACTGAGGTAAAAATCTCCTCTTCACTTACAACAACTCCTCAGGGCACAGCAGTCTTCCATGCACAAAGCAAATACTGAAAATGAATAAGCAGTGTCAGAAAGTTAATATCATACATGACTGGCAAACCCTTAATTGCAAATTATTTTCTTATGTAGCTACTACTGGAAGAAATCACTTTCATTATGTCTGTTGGTTCTAAAATACCATTACAAACATCCTGTGTTTAATACACAGATACACCGAGATGTCATGTCTGTGGTG
This sequence comes from Eurypyga helias, assembly GCF_000690775.1. NCBI lineage: Eukaryota > Metazoa > Chordata > Aves > Eurypygiformes > Eurypygidae > Eurypyga > Eurypyga helias. Next base: position 32,684 of record NW_010249868.1, read on the forward strand.
CTCCTACTCCTGAAATCATAGAGCCTGGGTAAGGTGGCAAGTGGGGTGATTTGAACACTGCTTAGCTGCCAGGCTCAACGTGTTGTGATCAATGGCACAGCCTTCAGCTGGAGGCCTGCCCCTGGTGGTGTGCCCCAGGGGATGATACTGAGGCCAACACTGTTCTACATCTTCAGCAATGACCTGCATGATGGGACAGGTCACCCTGGTTGGATGGGTTTGCTGTTGTTCAGTGGGACCCTGGCAGTGTGAAGAAATAGGCGAGCAGGAGTGTCAGGAATTTCAAAGGAAAATGCAAAGTCCCACCAAACAGGCTTTCAGAAAGCTGGGATGATAACCCTTTGGGAAATTTTTGGACTCCCAGTTGTCAGTCAGGCAATGGCCTCTTGAATAAAACCTGAATAGATTCCTAATTGGTAAATTTCCTCTGAGGCAGACACAGGAAGCATGTAGGGTAGAAAACTTGCTCTTGGAGGTATAGTAAAATGTGCTGTGTCCTTTATTGACTATGTATTTGTGCAGGATGGGCAAAATTTTCTGATACAGATCTGGTTTAAATGTCTTTTCTGTCATACCTCTCATTGGTTGTGCTTGCTGACTACTTCTTATGTATTTATTATGATAGTGGAGCTACAAGAAAGACAAACTTAAAACATCTATAGTAATTTTTGGAAACATTTTTTTCTTTTTGGGCTCATGCTTCAAAGTCCAAAAAAATGAAGTGACCACATCATAAAATAAGTTGTAAATGAAAATGGGAACACAGGGGCCCTGGTATCTGCCTTTCATTCATTGTATATGCTAATTCAATTATCTTCCTCTCTGGGCCTCTGCAGGTGTGGATAAGAGAATATTGGTGGGAAACTGGGGAGAAGCCTGCACTTGGATTTCTAAAAAAACTTTCACCTAGCCAAAGGACGAACTTCCCTTCTTTTGGCCTGTCAATCCTACAGCTGAAAATAGAATGTTTAACACATTAACACAGACCAAAATAGAGGAGTTGCGTAAGCATACACATTTACACTTTAATGTGTAAATATCTGAAACACTATTCTTTTAGTTAATAGTACTTCTGTCAGAACACCGAGCGGTAGTAATTCAAGATGAAAATAGTTTGTGTTTGTCAGTGTCTCTTTTAATAGAAAAGGTCAGTAGAAATTGTTTTAATGCTTTTTTGCTGCTTGAAAGAAGACACATTATGAGTGTTAACAAAATGGGTTGTTTGTTCTGTTTCTGGTGATGAAAATGTAATAGTTTTGGGGTTTTTTAACTACCAAAACCAAACCATTGAAATCCAGTATTCTTCTCTCCAAGTAAGGGATAAGAAGTTCAGTTGCACAAAAGCAAATGATATGTTTGTGACCTAATGTTAGTCTGAAAAGCCAGCTGGTCTACAGAGGCAGATCTGTGCAAAAACCTTTCTTTCACTGGGAAGTTGTTCTATATTTGTATTGCACTTCTACTTACAACTAATAGGTCTGCAGATGAAGAAACATCCATCTACTCTTTTAGATAAGTTTGTGCAGAAGCAGAGTGGCAGGTGTTTGTCCTTTGTTGTCATTGTTTCGTTTTAGCTATAGATATTATCTCACATGTTTCTTACTGTCATTCTCTCATTATATATGTAGTACATGATCATGTTTATATATCTCTTACTAATGTTTTTATTTTTCTTTGAATCAAGTGTTTACTTTGTTCAGTTTCAAAGAATCCATGAATCATACAAACTTAATTAGTGGTGTACTTATCCTTGAAGTTTTGCCGTGCTGATATAGCTTATCCTTGCAAAAAAAAGAGGCTTTCCCAGAAGTATTATGCTGCCCCTCCAAAGTGTACAAGCGAAAAGCTCTTTCAAGGGTAGGTGTTTAGGTTTATACACAGAATGAGAGGTTTTGCTGAGGTGGGACTGAGTTAGTACAAGCCTGTTGAAATACAAGTACTCGTAATTACTCAGGTTGTTTATTTAAAACAAACAAACAAGCAAACAAACAAAAAACCAAAAAGGACTTCCACACAAGTTTTGCATGTATGTACTCATGCCATGCCTCACAAGCAGATGACTGACGTAGGCTGGTTTTACTTGCTTAAGTCATCCTGTACTAACTAGGGTGTGTTTGAGAGCGATTGTCGTTCTCCTCCCTTTGACTGATTTGAAACAACAAGCTTTCAGACAGCTTAGATTAGCAGGAGGGCATGTTGACACAAGCAGTCTGACCAAGATATTGAACAATTTGAAGGTATGGGGGAGGATGTCAGAATGACACGTCTTTTGTGATGTTCTTGGGCCTATCTGTCTCCAGAAGGTCTCTGCTGGGGACAGCAGCTGGGACAGCAGCTGGGTAGCTTGGTGTAGCCTCTCTTTGGCTCTTCTCATGTTTGTTTTTGGGTTTGTTGTGTTGGTGTGTTTTTTCTTCTGTGGTGTTAAGGATGGCATTCAGTAGCTTAGTGAAGTGACTGCAGAAAGAGTCTCGTGATTCAATTTTTCATGCTTTGTGCTCAGCTAAACCTGTTGGATAGCAGCCCACAGATCTGATCAGCTCATGGAAAGCATCAGGAATTCATACATTTGAGTACAGTCCATCTGCAGTTCTTTGAGCTATATTTCACATCACTGTGAAGTTTAGTCTGTGAGAAACGAAATGCAGCATATACAATGTTGATGGAGCAGTTTTTGGCATAGGCTCTAAACTGGCTGTGTGTTTACTGACAGAGTTCAGTTATAGATTTTAGCACATGCATAAACATTTTCTAGGAGAGTAGCTTGTCCACAGCAGTCACAGGAATGCTTTTGAGGAAGTTTTGGGAACAAAGCTGTGGGAAGGACTCCTCAAGTGAAGTTTCATTGATGGAGCCACATAAGCAAATCATCTATGCATGTGGTATGTGTGTTTTATCACTGAAAGTTGTTGGGAATTAAATTGTTACTGTGCTACAGATATGTAATTTTGGGTTATGGAACTTGCATACTTTGCTGTACTACCAGCTGATTCCAAATCCATTTTCAGAACTTAATCAGCCCTGGCTCAGTAGTATGCTACAGAAATTGCTATTGTTCTTCTCTGCATCACTGTCAAATGTAGGGGTAGATTTTATTTTGTCTAAAAGCAACGAGGCCTGTCTCCCACTTGACAAATGGCCTGATTTTGTTATCTGTTGAGTGTGTGATATCTTCCTTCATGATCTGGTTGTGTTTTGACTGGATTCTATTTTCCAAATGTCTCTTGATATGGGCTTCTTTCAAATTGTACACTAGGTTCAGCAATTTTCTTGAATGGTAAAGGGTTTGACTGTATCTGGCTTGGGGGAAACAGTGCACATTTGCCCTGTGCTGCATATCCTTGGTCCCTGGGCACAAACTATGTGCATCATTTGCACCCCAGGGAGCATTGAGTAAGCACATTGCTTCCAACAACTTTTTTTTCTTCTTTTTTTTTAAGAAAAAATTCGCAGACATGTTTTAGGGAAATGACAAAACTTGCTCTGGCTCATACATTCTCTGAAAAAGGTAGCTTCTCATCACTATTTTTGTTGTTTATTCAGTGTCAGATATAATTCAGATGATTGAAAGCACAGCAAAGTATATCAACTGACTGCGCCACTTGTAAATATTTTGGGAACTGCCACCTCCATATATGAGAACATACAGTCCTTTTGTCTTATGTTTAAAAATGGAACAATTTGGCATGTTTAAATTATGGGTCAAAAACTGAATAAATGAAGAAAGTGACTAGTTCGTTTTTCTTCCTAATGAGCATTTGCTACAACAGAAGCAGAGCTGCCAATTACTGGCCACTTTTTCTGGCTACTCATTAAGTATGTTTCAGCATGAACCTCTTACAATTTGGCACATGACCAAGATCAAATTCAAACTTTTCCCATGTCCAGCATAATATTGTTTTGACAGACAAGTAAGCTGCAAATTTCATATATCCACAGCAGACACTAATTTGGGCGTGACAAAAGGGCATCTGCTCTTCTTACTGCCAAGAAAATTATTGCAGAAGTGACTGTATTTGACAGTAGTAGATGAATTTCACTTTATTTAGCTTGAATTATGACACTGAATAAAATATTTACTAGATATCTAACATCATTCTACCCCTTGGAGATGTTTTGGGGAAGTAACATGTGCAGCAGCTATAGCCCAATATTGCCTCTCTAATTTGCTTTCAAGAGTTCATTGCAATGTGTGAAAACTGTCTCTTTAAGTACTTTAGAAGGCAGAGGAGAACAGACAGGTCTGCAAGTCCGTTAGGATTATGATATTTAGGGATTTTTATATATTTTTTTTTTTTTTAAATCTTGATACCATTACATCAGCGGAACTTTGTGGTATAGACCTGATTTTAATTTGGTCTTTAGGTTGCCATGTTCAGGCTGTTGCATGGTACAAAAAGATCAAACTAATTTTAAATTTTAGGGTTAGGTATTGCATATGAAAAAAACTACTGTAAAGTTGTTTCACATCTGTTTTAGCCTTCACTTGAAGTTACACTGTTCCTTAAAAGATTAACTCTTTTGAATTCACATGGGTATGCAATGACATCTTGAGATTCCAAAGTATTTTCCAGAATTATTTCCTTACTTCTAGCATAATTATTTTTAAAAAAAGTGTTGGTGAGATTAGGCAAATAAGAAGTTAGACTTTGATAAATTCTACATAAACGAATACATTGCTTTTCCTATATTGATCCACTGTAGATAACACAGCTAAGGATGTGTTTAACTTTGGTGTTATCTGTCTCCATTGTAGCAGTGTTGTATATTTTGAGGATAAATGTAGTGATTTGGGTTCACAGAGTATATTTTAGAATTGTGGTATTGGGAACTATGTAAACTTCAGTTGGTGCGTTGGTTTCATACTCCTTTTGTTTCATGGAATCCAGCAGAGAGATGTTACGGTCTCAGTGCTTCTTGCAGAATGCCGAAGAAATCATCTGTTGTTGGAGATACTATAATCCAACTCCTTATTTAAACAGTATCTTTATATGAAATGCTTCCATAGGCAATCATGCTCACTGGCGTACAGAGTTCATTGGTCTTTAATGAAGTCTAATGTAGTATTAAAATAATGATTTGTTATCATATAATTATTTGCATTTATGTGGCTTTTTTTTTTTAGTGTATCTTTAGGAGTAACTGCTGTTGTAGATGTGAGAAATACTTTATAGAAACATTTTGAAGGAAGTTTCTAATTTGTCCAACAAAGCGAGCTAAGTTCCTGTGTCTAGTCATTCTGTTGGAAGCCCAGAAGTTGAGAGACTGCTGGGGGGAGACTTTTTTTTCCTTTTTCTTTTTTCAGTCTGATTCTGATAGTTTTCACTATGTCTGTTTGACAGAAGCTTCTGGTATTAATATGTTTTCTATTAAAGCTTTGAGTTGGCAACTCTTATAAAGCTGAAGAGATTGTATTGATGAGAAACTATGCTGTCACTTCTGTCATGCACTAGGTCCTTCCGAGTCCCCACTTTATTCAAACGTGAGTACTTGCACAGTTATGCTAAGCCTGTGTTCTTCCAGCTACCATTTTACTTATCTAAAATAAGGCAAGACATTTGTGCAAGGAATAAAAAGATCATAAGGCATTCTGTCAGTTTTATTGGCTTCTCCCATGAGTTTCACTGCTCTCCAGACCTCAGAAGCCCTTATTTATCCCAGAAACCTTGGAATTTACAGACTGACTTTGCTAAAGCACTGCTGAACTTTAGAATCCTCATAAGAATGCTGGAAATCTTCAGAAAAGCCTTCAATGATATCAGAAAATATGTCCCATGAGAAGCCTTCCAGCATGCTGGAAAGTGCTTAGCAGTGATAAAAAGCATGTGATTTTAATTTAAAATTCTTGCTTGGAAAACATGAAATCTATTAACTTTTTTATTCGTCCTGGTGTGGCACATTGTTGTTACATTTTCAGATCCAGTCAGATGACATGTATGATTTTCAAGGCTATTTTTAATATTTTGATGATGAATTCTGTCATTAATGGTTTTAAACTAAAGATGGTAGACTTAAGATATAAGTAAGACATCTTTTACTATGAGACACTGTTTGCCCAGAGAAGTTGTGGATCCCCCCCATCCCTGGAAATGTTCAAGGCCAGGCTGGATGAGGCTTTGAGCAACCTGGTCTAGTGGAAGGTGTCCCTGCCCATGGCAGGGGGTTGAGACTAGATTATCTTTAAGGTCACTTCCAACACAAACCAGTCTGTGATTCTATGATCTTTGTGGCAGTGCTCTTTGTCGTACTAAATCCTTTTCCTTTGAAAAAAAGGAGAAGGGACTTAAGTAATTTTCTTCCTTTCTATGGAGGTTTTTGGCAACACTAAGTCCAAAAATATTTCTCAGTTTAAGGCATTTTGTTAGAACAATCTTCTTGGCCATGTTTGGTTGCTACTTTGGATTTTATTACTACTTTGGATTTTCAACTCTGGTCTTCTGGTCTTTTCAGTGCTTTCTTTACTCATATACCAGTTCAGTTCTGCCTTGAGTTTAGCAGTTAATAATAGTCTGCTGGACTTGCTGGCTTACTTATTATTTTGTTTTGAGTGGTACTCTTGAACTAGTACAAGAAATGCTAGATGACAAATAAACACCAGTTTCAATAAGTTTTAATGGATATGATGGAGGCAAAGATGACAGGCTTATTTTGTCTTGTCTCCAGTTGTAAATCAGGGCGAGAAAGGTAGATGTATGTGCAAAGCCAGAGTGACAAGTGGAAAATATTTTATACTTAAGCTTTTAATCAGTTATTATTTCTGTGTCTATGAATGACAGCATTGTTGGCAACAATTTTATATGTGGCATTGAAATTTGAATTTCATTTATCCTATTAATTTTTCATAAGACTATAACTTTCTGTTTTCAAGTATGTCTATTGATATATTAAATATTTTTAAATGTAATGAAAAAATACTGAATATATTTCCTTTTACACATTTACCACAGTGTATTATATTGTTTTGGTCTACGACCTTCCATAAAAGTTTTATTTCTAAATTATCTCAATTTCAAATGTTAGTCCCTCACCCTCTATGTCGTGTTTGATCCCACCCCCCACATCTCCCATCCCTTCAATTCGCCCTTAAATTCACCCTCAAACATGGCCTAAACAGCCTCTAGCTCACTTGAAGGAATTGAGGAGACACAAGAACTGGCAGGAAGAAAGGAACTGAGGGGAAATTAACTGAGCCTGTAGAGATGCTGCGAAGTAGGAATTAGCAAGCAATGTAGCCATCAGGGATTGTTGCAGAGCATGGTTCAAATGGAAACTTCTAGCCTTCTAAAAGAAATAATGATTGTGAACATCTCAGGTGAGAAGTGTATAAAGCTAGGGGAATCACTTTTAAATAAAATGAGGTAGAAACCACGTTTGGCTCAGTGTGATCATGAGAGTGCAACAATGAACTGTCATAAAACAGCATTTCAAAAGGGGAAAAGAAGGTGAATTTAAACTCTGAGTAAAAAATATTACTTGATCTAACAACAGAGTTAACAAAAATCTCAACCTAAATTGAGGCAACATGGCAGGGCAAATGAATTCACTTTCTGATTTAATTTTGGTCTACCTAGTGGTATTTCCCCTAAGTGAATACATTGAACAAGGAGGTAAATGGGATCTGAGGAAATTGTAGGTGAGGAACCCTTAATTTATGAAATTTTCTTCTGAGAGTTTTGTCACTAATTATAGTGGGAGAATACAAAGACTTCAAAATCATGCTTTCTGGATGATGAATTTCTTTGTTTATTTTACTGGAACAATACCTGTACTTTCCACATATTGTAAAACTTGAAATGATTGTGCATATTTGTGTGAAATAATATAGTTCCTCGGCTTCATTCTCCATGTTTGTAAAGCAAAAATCTCAAAACCTTTCAGATTTGTCTTTAATTTAAACACCATGTTTCTAACCATTCATTTTATTTAGACTTTACCTGTTGCGTTTTTCTAGATCGTATTTATTCTCTCCATTCTCAGCAGCACAATTCTGAAGGGCATCATACTATAAAAATAAAACTAAGATAAACAGAAGTGCATAATTTTTTAAAATGTGTCTTATTTTGCATTTGTTGCAGAGGTAAATGGCACCTAAAACTACTTTTAGGACAAAGGCACATAGACGGTAACAACTTCTGTGAAAGAGATGATGTGCTTCCTGCCACAGTGATCACATAAAGCAATCTTAATATTAGAAGTTCAGCAGAGAGGTTAGGAGTCTTCCTTCCAGCTTCTAATCTTGGCACTACACAATTGTTTTCTAAAACCCATAGTTTACTTTTCCAAATCCTAAGTGACAAACTTTACCCTTTGTTTTGGGGAACTGGTTTCACAGTTCAATACATGCTGTGAGGTATTCAGAGCTGTAACTAGCTACTGTCCATTTTACATAGCTTTCTTCTGTGGTTTGAACTTTCTGTTGAGTATAATTACGCTTCTTTCAACTGCCTGGAAGACTTTTTACATTAAAAATAGAAAGTGAAAACACAAGCTACACTTTCTTTTTACATCTGTTGCCTAAAACAGAATTTCAGATATCGTTTCTGTTCCCTGATACTAGTCTTTTCTTCTCTGGGATTGTGTTGATAGTGCAGGAGACCAAAGCCGAAGAGATTCCTTTGAGTCTAGAATTATTAAAAGCACCAAAAAAAAAAAAAAAAAAAGACAACTAAGGAAGTTGTCACATCACAGCTTGAAGCCTGGACCTGCTCACAGTTCTCCGTAGTCATAGAGAATTTTACCAACTGTTTTCAAACACCTGCACAACTGAAGCAGGGCTCTGTTCTGCTCTGTTTAGCTCACAGACACTGTCATTGTGGTGGTAACCCAAGAACAGAGCATATTGCTGCTGCTCTATAGCAATCAAACAATATTAAATCACCTTGAAACCTCTCTGCAGAGATGTGTTTCTGCATGTCATGAATTCCTTTCTGTATTATGTAACGTTCAGAAATTATCTCTGTGTTATTGAACAGTTTCTCCTGGTATTACTTCCAGAAAGTGATCAACATCTTATTAGTATAATTTCCTAACTGAATTTATTTCTATGTAATTACAAGTTACAATATCCTCATTTATTTGTCAGCTGCACAAAGTATTGATACTTTTCCTAAAAACTTTAGACCTAAACGGCATGACCAAGAAGAGGCCTTTGCCAACTGATGCTAAATCCCTGTGTTGTAGTCCATCACTCGCGCATTGGCAAAGGCAGTACTTGCATTAGAGGGTGAACAGCACCAGTATGTTTTGTCCAAAGAGTGTAAGCTTGCCAGTACTATAATAGTAAGAAGGCTCTTTCAGCCTTTTTCCACCACTTCTCCAGATAAAACCATAGAATTGGAGAGCTCTAATATGATAACCACCTGTTTCTTTCTGCAGCCATAATACAATAGTGCAGTTTATGGAAATTCTTGGCTCCTTTTGTTTCTTGTGTGTCTTCAGTGAGACCAGTGAGAAAAACATGTATTTACAACCAGCTGAAACTTTCTCATAAAGTCCATTTGAGAGCCCACAAAATAAAAATTTCCTACAAAGCCTACCAAGAGTCAAAACAGGCATTCTGATTGAATAGTTTTAATTTAAGAAATTCTGACTGTTTTATTTATTAACAGTTCCAGAGCCAGAAAGGCAGGGGTACAGTATGTGGAGTATTTATCTTTCTGCTGTGTTTTTGTCTTTTCAAATGTGGTAAGTTGATGTTGCCTTTCTTAAACTAAGCAAGACTTTCAATTTATAGTGATATGAAAGTTAGGCCACATCTTAATGAACAGTATGAACAGCTCCTAGTGGAAATGACTGAGCGTTGATGCAGTTAAAAATACGACTTCCACCGCAAAAGTGTATTATGAAAGAACTATTTAGTAGAGTTTGGAAGCCTGATGACTTTTTAGATTGTTGACCATGTAGTATTACATGCAACAGAAAAAGCTAGGTAACATGAAAACTTGGTAGATAAACCAGTGAAGGCAAAACAACGAACAGGTGGAGAGGGAAAAGTTACATTATTTAGTACAGAATAAAAAGGCTATAGCTGACGTAGCTGGGAAAGCATGTGGTGCAGCTGCACTCAAACACAGCTCTGTTGCCTCTGGTCCTGTGGAAATTTGCAAAGTGTAAGCAACAGTTGCTTGTTATGAGATAATGTATATACAAGGACCTTCAATGAGCTGATGGAGAATGAGATTGGAATTCATGGCTGAGAATAGGCTGGAGTTTGATATACTAGCATACACATCAAGCAGGTACAATATGAAATGCAAATGTTTTTAAAGAGCTCTCCTATTTTCTCCTACACCCTATTTCCTATATTCTCTAAATGAATTGGTTTTAAGCTGGAATTATTTCTTCTTGGTCAGTAACTCTTGTGTTCTTGTCCAGTGCAAAAATGTCCTTCATTCTTTCTGGTGTGAGATCCTGTATTTTTTTGTGAAGGAAATAATTAGCAACTGCAATTGAAGATTTGTAATAGAATACTGAAAATAATATTTTACACGTGTGCTTGCATGAGTGCCACATACGCCGATGAAGTGGAAATAAGTATTACTTTTCTGTGATGACCACAAGTGTTGTGAGGGCTGGGCATGGGAATAGGATGCATCACTAGGTATCACTGTGTGCTTTGAGACCATTTGTAATAGCCCAGCTTGTTACACGTAGAGGAAAATACTGCAGCTGTTGAGTGTTAGAAGTTAAGAGAAAAAGGCTTCATGTTACTAGAGGTATAGGTACTCAGAAATAATATTGTAGAAAAAACTATCAGAGTGTGCTGTTGTCAGTGTGAGTTACTGTGCACGATGAATACTGTGGAAATTAGAGTTGATTTTTAATAAACAGAACTTATTTCCATCTCATATTATGTAATTACTGATTATGTTCACATTCCTTTCATGTTATTACAAAACAAGAGTTGTGGATGCATGTGTCTTCAGATTGTATAATGGAAATGTAAGTTAGTAGTAGTTGCAACTACTTTACATCCATGTTATTAATCTGTCTTACTTAATATGTGAAATATAAATATTTCTAAAGGATTTGGTAAGTTGTGTGGTTTACTAGGAAGTATTAGTTACTAAGAAAGAGCCATGAATTTTAAGGAGAATAATCCACAAATTCTTTAAAAAGACAGTGATTTGTTGTACATGGTTTTATGTTCAGAGCATGACATGCCTGGAAAATTCTCCCAACACCAGTTAAATTGGTGTGCATTTTGAAGAAGTTCAGATTCATTTACTTTTACATATGCTAACAAATTATGTAAGATACAAACTGTTACAGAAGCTTAGCTGTCTGCCAGGGTAAGAGAAAGAGATTGATGGCTGACATCCTGAAAGTACAATTCCAATTCCCATTCATCAGTAACAACGTATTAGTTTTCTTAATAATTTTATTAATTATGGGCAAAGAGAATGTCCTACAATGACCCATTACGCCAAGGTGATATTAACTTTGTCTTTGGGGAAGTCTCTTAGAGGTTCTAGAAACACTTTTTCCTCTGCCCTTTTCTTTGTAATCTAGGAAAATTAGACTCTTTCTGATCTCATCCTCCCTTAATTACATCACATTTTTTCATGCTGCTGAACATGAAAAATATCGCCTCTGGTCGATATTTTTTGTCGACCAGATAAAAAATACTTAAAGATGACTTTACTGGTCATCTCTGTGCATGTTTTGGGGAGCTCAGCCAGTTCTCCCACTTAATTGCTAAGGAATATTTAAAATCTGGATTATTACTTTAATTTGTAAAAGTAGGAAATTTATGGGGGGGGGGAAGTAAGAGGTTTTCCCTATTTCTTTATATCTGGAATTAACTGTCTGTGGTTAATAGAAGCTGGGTTTGTTCATATATAGGCTTTTCTCCTGTTATGCATAAGTGCTACCTCATATACTGACACAAAAGACTATTTAAGGTATTCAAATGCATTTAATGCAATTACATCTGGAAAACCTTAAGATGCAACTATGCATCTGTACTACTAGAAGTAAGTTTATAGCATATAGGTATCATATGCAATCTCAAAATTTTATAATTTATAACCTGTTAAACCTTATGTAGATTTTCTGCTAATTGTCTCCTGGGTATTCCAAATATAGATACTTTCTATTTTATGATAACTTTAATAGAGTTTTAAAAGAAGTCTAAAGTAATTAGAGGTACATCTGGCCTTTACTTGATGAGATTTAAATTGTTATTTTAAAATTCCCGAATTACAGTAAAGATTGTTCCAGCAGAATCATAGATGATCATCCTCCGTCCCGCCTCCCCCCCAGTGCACAAGTAGCATCAAATTCCAAAGAAATTCAGTGTGAAAAATTTCTTGCTCAGGTCAATGTCTGTAAATCCATAAACGTTGGTTCTACAATTAATGGATGAGTCTATCAGTTTGTATTGACGAGCACTGTGCTAGTACATTTTTTAACTTTTTAAAATTACATAAACTGTCATTTTTCTTTGCTTCTCCTTCCCATACCTGAAATAAAAACATGTTGTAGGCAAATATGTGGTCAGAACCTTGAAGGTGAAAAAGTCATGGTTGGAGTAGTTATAGAGGTATGGTCCCTCTGATAAACTCAATTTTGTCAAAGTCGCACCTCAGGAACCCTGGTTCTTTCATGTCCTCTATACAGAAGTGATTTACTTTGTGAATTGAGACTTGTAAGTTTCCACAGCCCTGAAATAGTTTTTACCCCCTAGATCATTGCTTTTCGGTAGTATCTGGAAAAAAAACCCACATCTCTAAGATTTTACAAGGTTGTAAGAATATGAACCTTCATACCGCCCTCCCCCTGAAGCCTCTCTCTGTAAAGACTTCTGGTGTTGTTAGGGTACGATGGGAATTTGAAATGCTTGTTCGAGATGCCAGCTCGATCTGTATGTTTAAATTGGTTTTCACCCTTGATTCAACTCCCAACGTTTAATGATATTATAAGGCCATGACCATTTGGATGATATATAATAATTTATTTGTATACTTATAAGTGTGTGGCATGATTTCAGTTAATGAAATGCTCTAAACACCTTCCTACAGTTTAAATTTTTCAAATGAGTTATATGTTGCAGCTGCATGTGTGGTAAGAACAGGGGCTGACCTAGGAAATAGTGTAGGCATTTCCCCCAGCACTGCCCTAGCCACCTTCTTGTTTTCACATGTTGAACCATTATGATTCTTTATTAGATTTCTTTTAAAACAGCTTTTGTAGCTAATAAACTAATAAGTTATGCTGATTGAAGAACATGTTCACTTGTGTCTGCAAAGTCTCAGGTGTTCAGGTGCCCTGAATACTCTAGTTCCTGTTCATGAAAGGATTTGCAAAGATGAGAGTTATAAGGGCACTTGTGTTTTGGGGACGAAGTAACATCCTGTGGGTTAGTTTATACTGTAGTTCAACTACATATTGAGGTGGAGTCTGCCTTTCTAAGTTACGTCTTGCATATCCTAGATCATGTTAGTTCATTGATTAATCTTTAATGTAATCAGTCAAAAGTGTTAAATATTGGCCTTTTTTGAAAACATCAAATCACTTTTCAGAGGTATTTCATTTGATATTTAAAAACTAAGAACTGTCTCCTATTAAAAAAAAAAGTACTGTGTAATATTAACTTATTTAAATTAATGCCAGCAAAACACATAGGTTATTGTTGATTTTTGTTCATAAGGAAAGTTTGTCTGAACTAGTATTTCTGCTCATTTTGCAAATGAGATGTCACAATAGAAATAAATCTATGTAGATTGTTAAACACAAATTGCATTTGGTTTTCCTTTATCTAGTTACTCTAAGAATGTCAGAGAACCTAAAATTTTCCATGCTTTGGTATTGTTTCACAAATTCAGCAAGCTGATAACTAATCTGTTTTATTGTTCATTCTGCCTTAATCAAAAATGTAATTATGACTTTTAATTAGAACAGAGAAAGTGTCTGCTACTAGCTTATAAAAAATTGCTTTTTTTCTGCCTTGTCACCACAGGTTATGAAAGACAAAGCTTTCAAAGTAATAACAAGGAGACAATCTATCCTCAAATTACTCATAATTGAACTTAATATTTGAAACTACATCTAAATATATTGGAAGCTGAAAGCTGTGAATTTATATTACGAATTAATTTAAAAGCATGAAATTTGGTGGTACTTAGAAAAACACTTTTTTTTTTATCATCTTCCCAAGCTGTTTCATAGTTCTGGTTCTAAATTCCATGCTACTTCAAAATATTTGTTGAAGAGAAGTCAACAAAGCTTATGCACTTCTAACAAGTCAAGTTTAGCAGTGTAAACTTAAGAAAAATACAAAAAATTAATTCTTAATACCCAGGGTTTGGGTAGATGGATATGATAAATATATACATGGACAAACACATATATATGTAAAATAAATATAGAGAAAGTGTTGATAATTTTAAAAAACAAGATTCCCATTTGGATTGGTTTATTATATCTTTTCTAAAATGCGCACAAGGTAAAAAGAGGAAATGTAAACCAGAAGTGGGTGATTATAATAAATTGACAGGGGAAACCAAATGGTACAGGGAGAATTCTATGGCTGTCACAGTCAGTGTAATAAGAGCCTGAGATTTGTTTTGAAAAAAAATCTGACAGTTTATCCATTATGAGAATAACAGTTGCCATTTCTCTGTAATTATTTCTGTTCTGTATCTTGGACATACTTCTATGAATATAACATACTTTTCATACCCATAGTACTTCAAAAAGATGCTAAACAAACCTGCACGTAAGGAGAGTTAAGAACAGTATTTTTGATTAAGATATATTGAAGAGTTTTGGAAGAGCTGAATTAGGATCTTTCCAGGCCACTGGTGAGGTTTTTTAGTGAATCTAGGGGCATCAGCAGTGACAACTTTTTGGTGTTGTGTAAGCAGAATGACCCCAATAAATTCAAGGTTGACAGCCTTTCATTGCTCATTGAGGGAAAGGGTGAACTGGTAAATATGGAACTAGAAATATATGAATAAAAAAGTCTTTGTTGGATGTTCAAACAACTAAAATACCTTTTCATTCTTCTTCCCACAATAATATGCTTCAAGTCAAATTACTAAGTAAATATAGTCCATTGAGTTGAATTGGTATATTTGTAAAATGCTACTGATCTTTTGGTTTGTGTATTATTTAACCTGAAAAAGTCAAAATGGGCAAAATGACCACGCAGTCACTAAAAGAAATAAGACCTTATTAATTCATTAGTGTTCATTAGATAAGAGACGATGTTTCCAGTAAGGCCCCTATAATCTGATTTCAAGAACGAGGTTTTTACTCAGTGATCTGAAAATATCAAAGAATTATTACTGTAATTGTGCAGATGATTTTAGTGAAAAATTATGAGGGGAACAGTTTTGGTTTAGCGCTCTTGATAATCTGGGCATAAGCAAACAATAAGTAGTTTAGCATGGCCAGGACAGTACAGAGATTTCAGGCTGTAACACAGTGTGGTGGGAGAGGGATACCAGAAAGTGGTGACCCTCAACATTTTGAACTAAAATGTGCTGTCACTCTGGAAAGCCCCTCATAAATCTTATACTGTCTTTAGTTTCAAGTACTAAGGCTTTTCATTTTCAAGGTAATGTGATTCCATCATTTGGAAAGCACTGACCAAAAGCAGTTTATTTGTAATACCTTTCTGCTATAATGTTTGATTACTTTTCTTTTGGTTATACCGGAGAATTCCTATAGGTAAGCTCTTCTCTACTTGATTGAAGTACAGTATCTTGTGGTTTTAAAATGTACCAGTATGGCATTACTTAAAAACTAGAGAGTACTGACCTACTTTCACACAACTCAAAAGTAACTTTCCAAAAAAGCAGTATCATTGAGAGTGGTCATTCCTAGGACACGTCAACAATTTCAGTTGTTATTAAGTGTCGGGTAACTGCAAGAAAGGGTTCATTCAGATTTCATCCTCAATGTGTAAGTCACGTTTGTGCTTGCTGTATCTTGATACCTGGTCTAATTATTTCTGTAAGTGTTTAAAAAATCCATTATAACACTAATTATGACATTAGTCCTTAATTAGCCTTTAGATAGTCAAATATTTGTCTCCATATTAAAGTGTAGAGATGCCACTTTCATAGTTTATGCATAGACTTCTGTCTTGTCCTCTGAGGGGGTTATTGTAGAATGCTCCTGTCAAGGATTTTGGGGAGCATTTTGATAATGTCCAGGTGCAGCACAGCTGCTGAGGATTTACCATTCCCAAATCACAGAAAAGGAAGCAACCTACTTGAGTCCTCTTAAAAAAAAAACCCCAAACAAACAACAACAAAAAAAACCCCCAAACCAACAACAACAAAAGTGGTTTTCAAGACCTTGGAACACACAGACCACTGCTATTTTGGTGCTTGAATATAGAGTGAGTTTCTGCATCTAAAAGGTAGACCTGTGTGAACTGCCTAGAGTGCCTTAATTTAATTGTGTTTTACTGTATTTGATAATGATGAGAGTTACAGTATAGAGGCTTCATGTCTCTTTGAGAAGCTGTTTTTTGTTTATTCTGGTGTTTACTAACATAGCTGTGAAGATCACCTTGAGTCTCAGTGACTTCAAAGGGTATGAATGGTGGCATGGTAGTTGTTATTTTTATCAATCCTGGTCTATTTAGAAAGCCACTCTGTTAAAGTGAAATATCCTCAAAGAGCTGTCAGGAGCTGCGCTCAGCCATCAGAGGGGTGCCTTAGCCATACACGGTCCGGGGGAGGATGGCCTAACTCTCCTGCGGTTCAGTTACGTGCCATATAAAGGTATGGATGAAAGCTGTGGTCATTCATGACTGTAAGCTCACTGGAATGGTAAATGTTGCTTTTTGTGTCAGCCTCACCGGGAGATCCTTTAAAAAGTTCCCAGGCTGTGGAGTGTGTGCCCCTCTGCTGTATAACTGTAAATTTTGGCATGGGAGGAAAGTAAGCCCCCAATCTCATTCATGCGTTGCCTCAAAGGAAGGCTTACAGCTAGGTGAAACAAATTTGCCTGCAGTGTTTAGTGTCAAGTTTCCCAGATGAAGAGGAGATCAAAGCTGAGAGATTAGGACATGCTGGTTAGAGGGGAAAATTGCAGTTTAGCTGTGCTGCTATTTTTAAAACTTGTCATATTTCTTTGCTGCCAGGTGAGCTGAACTCTGATTCGTTGTGAAACATGGGTGTGTTAGAGCTCTGTGCATGCATCGGACAGCATAATGCACCAAAAGGAACTTGCAAAGAGGTTGTTAAAGAAATGCCTTAGCCTCATGTCCTGCTGGGTCCTGATCAAAACAAGAAACCTAAGATTTTTGCAAATGTATCCATGATACATCCCATGGGAGAAATGCCACAAACGGAAAGTGGTGTTCTCTTATCTTTCTTTAAAACAATAATCGTAGTGACAGGACAAGGGGTAACGGGTTTAAATTGGAAGCGGGGAGGTTTAGATTGGATATCAGGAAGAAGTTCTTCCCGGAGAGGGTGGTGAGGCACTGGCACAGGTTGCCCAGAGAAGCTGGGGATGCCCCATCCCTGGAAGTGTTCAAGGCCAGGCTGGATGAAGCTTTGCACAACCTCGTCTAGCGGAAAGTGTCCCTGCCCATGGCAGGGGGGTTGGAACTAGATGAGCTTTAGGGTCCCTTCCAACCCAAACCATTCTGTGATTCTATGGTTCTATGAATAATTCTTTTGACTGCACACACTTGCAGTTCTGTCACAAATACCATGCCATTTTGACTTTCCAGAAACAGCCTTACATGCAATATTATTATTTTCTTCCCTGCCTTCCTGTGAGTTCTTTCCTTCTCTTAGTGAGTTTCCACTCC
The DNA here is from genome assembly GCF_000690775.1 of Eurypyga helias. Taxonomy (NCBI): domain Eukaryota; kingdom Metazoa; phylum Chordata; class Aves; order Eurypygiformes; family Eurypygidae; genus Eurypyga; species Eurypyga helias. Next base: position 50,460 of record NW_010249868.1, read on the forward strand.
ATGCATGCCTTCACCAACTTATTGTACATGCAGTAGGCCTGTCCCATAGCATCTCTAACCCTCAGTCTGTGTTTTACCTCTGCACCTGCTGCCCTTTCTTCCCAAAAGGCTTCCAGAATTTGTCAACAAACCTTCCTCTCATCTCTGTAAAAGCAGAATTTTCTTTGCTTCTTCAAAAGCAATTGGAAAGCTGCTTTAAAAAATAAATTGTCCACAGATAGTGTAAATAGTTTAGAAATTTAAGTGTTTATTAATTTATTTAACAGTTGTATTAGTATGCCCTGTAGTTAAAGTTTTCTTTCTTGGATGTGATTAGTAATTAGTTTTTCAAAAGCAGTAAAACATGAAGGTGTCTCTTAGTTGTCAAAAATCCATTGCACAAGTTATTTTGCAAAACAAAGAAGCAGTCCTGTCCTGAAGAATTTACAAGATCAAGTATAATTTTTAAATATAGTATCTGATTGTATGTATAATTTTTTTAGATTGAATTGTAAGAATTATTTATTCATGTATGACTGGAATACTAATTTTCCACTATAAATTATGTATTCATTCCCTCCAAACATTCTCTTAAATGTGTAAATAGAAATAGAAACAAAAGAGATAAAAACATTAGATGTTGGTAAATGATCAATTTTGCACATTTCTCTCATTCCCTAGCTTTTATTTTTACATAAATCTGCATGTGTTTTTTCTTATTGATTTAAAGAAAATATGCATTCCATTGAATGGTAAGAACAGTGGATTCGTTTGATCAGATTTTTGTGTTTTCATTCAGAACCTTGGGGGAAGAAAGGAGTATTTTTGAAAGTGGGAATAAACTTTTTTTGAGATGGATCAAACTGTATGTGACTCTAACTTTGATTTAATTCGAATTGAATTTGATACAAACTTTGACAAAGGAATCATAATGTCTGTAATATCTCTTTGTTTCCTTTTCACATTTTTTCTACAAGTAACAAAAGCTGGTGTGTGGTTCACGAAAAGTTCTTGGTATTAAATCCAGAAATATTTCTGCTTAGGAAACCAGCTTATACTTCCCTGATGTAAAATATCAGCCCTGTTCATTGAATATCACCATGTAGACCTGAAATTGCTAGCAGAAAGCTGTATTTGGTGTAGGTATATTATTCTTACTCAGTCCCAAATAACAAAAATAACCCGTGGAAAGGGAACTGTTGAGAAATTATTTCATTCTGTAAATGAGTTTAAATTATCATGGTTCTGATTAGAGGCAGAAACTCCTAACGTTAAAGGATCAGACACAGAATATATCTCGCAACACAACCAATAAGTTTTTTGGAGTTCAAGTGCCTGAAAGCTTAAGTTCAAAAAGGAAAAACAAAAGTTATTTATATATACTCTTGAGGTCTAATTAGGCTTAGTATTTCACATGCACGTGTATATTATCAAGCCGGATATTGTCATGTTTATGGAAATTGACACTTAAATTTGAATTGCTTCTATTTGCATATGCAGATTAGCAAAGCAATTCAATGCGAATGGATTTTAGAAACTTGCCAACAGTTGTTTATGGAGAAAAGCAGGGAAACCTGGAAACACATCTTTGAGAATTAATGGCTTTGTTTGGCTGTGCACATTTAAAATCTTCCTGGCCCAGGAACATTTCAGGCTCCCTCTGTATAACAGCTGTAAATGCAGGCAGAGAGCAGGATTTAGTTGTCCCCCATGAACTGCTTGGTGGACAACAGGCACCTGTAAAATCACACTGGCTTCTAGTAGCCACATGTCCTTAGAACAAGCCACCAGCCCTGTTCTGGCAGTGTTGCTGGTGCCATACAGAAAGCACATAAGCACTGAATAGAGGTGTCCCTGTGACAAATTAGTGCTGAGGAGGAAGTGGAGGAGGCAAGTTTTAGAGGGGCACAATTTGCGGTAATAAGACATTAAATGTTTTTAGGCTGCTAGTACAAGATAGGAAACGAGTGGGTTTCATCCAGCCAATTCTTTTATGTTTACTTTTGTGCAGGCAATCTCATGTTTTTCATGAACTGCGATACCACAACATAAATCAGTGTTTGACAGAGCTGTTGTGGAGACTGTTCAGACTCTGTTCTCTTCGTTAGAGAAGTTAATGAGAATAAGCTGTTCTAATTTGTGTCAGTATATTCCACTGTTATTGTTCTCTTCATAACAAAAGAAAAACAAAAGGCATAGAAGAGTCAGGAATGATGAAGTGCATAAATTTGAGGGATGCTACAGAGAGATCATTCCATAACAGAGCCATCAAAATCTAATTGAGGTTGTTATAATTATATCAAGATCAGATGCTGAAGACAAAATAGCGCATATTTTCTTGTCAGGATCTCAGGTGTGTGCAAAACATAGGATTTTAGGATGAATAGCTGAAATATATTCAAACTGAGCACTTTCAGTTGCCTTCAGAGATGCTAGAGTGTATTCTGAAATCTGCTTGGGGGAGGCAGGACTCTCCATGCACTCAGAAATCTGGCTATTGCATCTTTGTGTGCAGAAACCCCTTCATTTCTATGTCATGGTTCTGTTACTCTTTCCTCTGAGAATACTGTGTAAAATGTCTTTCCGTATCAGTTAGCAATGGGTCAGTTTTCAAGGTTACAAGGAATGGGTGTGGAGTTCTGTGGGTCCCCCAGCCCTGGTTTGTTGTTACGCATTATAAAGTGTGTCTGCTGCATGCCTCTCAGCACTTGACACTATTTTTTAGGACACACAACTCTAGCGTGAGCCTTTTTGTGACCTGTTGAAAAGTAAGTGGGGAAAAATGGGAATTTACACCCCATTTTTCATGTGCCTGGCACATCCACATGAGGGTCAGAAAGTATATGGTGCTTGATTTCCTCCCCTCCTCCCACCCTGGTTTCACTTTTTCAAGGTACAAGGTCAACTGTACTAATATTTTCTTTGGCCAGTGGTACTTACAGTGTAAATAGGGCAATACCAATTGGAAACCCAAAGCCTAACACTAGTAGCCAGAAATGCTACTCCACTGAATAGCCTTGCTTTCCGAAATTTGAAATTTGCAACCATATGGTTGCATGTTTTTTGCTGCTGCAAACTGTGGTGATTAGTATTACAGAGAACTCCTTAAAAAGACAGAAGACACATGACTACCCAATGCTTTCTATCTGGAATTCAGGCTAGTTTTATATAGCATGTGTAAGTTACTTCTATTTATAATGAGAACTGTTGAAGTTAAATGAAACACTAAGCAATTGTATTGTCTGAATTAATCTAAATCAGATTCCCGAGAGCTCTGTATACCTTAATGATTAATTCTGTTACCAGCTGCTCTGGAATACTTAGAAGTGGTTTATTTAATTTTTTTAAAGGAATTTAGCTTTTGCCGTTTTGTTTTTGTTACCACACTAGAGACACTTCTGAATGAGTGAGCATGCCAGATCACACACACAACCATAGATACGTACACATGTTCATCCATACATGTATGCTGCTGTGCCTGTGTAACATCACTTCAATACTTGAACATCCAGGATAATGCATATTAACATCCACATCAGCATTCAGGCTTTAGTTAGTGGGCAGTTGCAAGAGAAGCCACGTACCTCAGTTTAACATTAGTGATCAGTTTTAAGACCACCTCTCCTGCTTTTAAGTATTTGCCAAAAGAAATATTTTTACTTCAGTTGAATAGATGTTTGTATTTATGAAAACATGCTGGGTGGTTTTGAGAAATGGTTACTGATCAGAGATTAAAGTGCATAGTTGATGGCAGAGCAGTTATCTGATTAGGAGAGGCAAGTGACTGCACAACTGCTTGTGAGCTGGTCTGCAAACAAACTTAGCAGCATATTCAATACTTTAGTACCTTATCTCTGAATGAACAAGTAATGATAGTACTGACAGTAAGAAAAACTAACAATTTCATTTTTGTGCCAAAAATAATTCACCCATACTTACGGAGGCTTAGTGTTTTGCACAAAATGTACAATGAAGTTGTTCAGGTCTCTGAAATGTCTGTGTGAAGGCAATACTCAGCTAATTTTTTTGAGATCTTATAGCCATTAAAGCAGACTGCAGCCTTTCCATACCCTATCAAATTCAGTGGTGAGCTTTTTATTGCCACGACAGCTTCTAGATTACGTTTGCACAGTGTTTTTTTCTAACATCAGTTTTGTTCAGATCTATCTCCTTTCTTGTCTCCCCCTGAAGAGAGGAAGAGGGTGCATAGGAACCAATAAAGCAGGTTGTGTTAGTTGTGCCAACCTCACTGGTGATAGTTAACTGCTCAGAAAAAAAAGATGATCATGTATCATCCTTATTCTCCCCTGCAGACTGGGAAGTGATGTGAGTTCATCTATGAGTCCTGCCCTTTTCTCTATGCCTGCTCTGTCCCCATAGGAACCTGGAACAAGATGGGGATCTTTCTAGAGCTCCATGGGCTTTCCTTCACCCACTCTCCCCCTCTACATCTGCTAAATGGGTTAGGCTTTGTTGCTAAATGTGAGGTAGTCTAAAAATTGTATATTCTTCTGTGCATGAAAAATCTGTTTCAGAACTTGACAGTGTGTGTTAGGGTTCAGAAGGGTAACTCCTATCTCATTTGCTTGGTCTTGATATTAACCCCATGAGCCAACTTGCCTTGTCTCAACGAGGATCTTTATACAGCATGTAGGTGAAGATAGTGCTTCTCATGTGGAAAGCAGTTGCAAGGCTAAATTCATGGAGCTGAACATAGGCAGCATAGAAGAGGCATGTCTGTCTGGGGCTTTAAGGCATGAATTTGACTTGACAGCTTTTTCATTCCTCCAGATGCTCTCTCCCTTCTCCAGGAGGTGCTGTGTAATTTGAAACAGGCCTCTTGCCTTAGAAGCAGCATAGTGTGTGTGTGGGGAATCGTTAGTGCTATGTAGTAGGCAGAGCAATGTACTAGTTCTTTCATTTTGAATTTTTTCTTCCCTGAATAAAGGATATTGAAGAACTGAATTCATCCTGTTATGTTGATCTGTATGAAAAGAAATGTAAATGGGATCCAGATGTGTTTTCTCCTCTAATAGTTTTATTCACTATGCTTTAGATATGAGAAAATGAAATCTATTCTGTAATAGGTTGGAGGAGAATAGACCAAAAATATAATTTTGTAATATTCCCCAGGAATTCATAGAGGCCTCACAAATTAACTAGGAAACTCTGATGTCTAATGAACTCTGCATGGGGAAATACTTAATTTTGTACTGAATGCCATAAGGCAACTGCATGGTGGGTTATTTAATCATCGGCTGTAGAAATAAAACAGCAGTAGAAAATGGTTCTGTCCCCAGCATTGTAGAGAAAGGTTTAACTGAGCTTCCTCTTCAGTCTTTATTGGAGAGGTTGTAAGGCCGTTTTCTAGAGAGGCATAAAACTGTTGCCTAACACCTATCTGGACACTGACACAAGTGCATACCTACAGGTGACACCGGGAGGGGGGGAAGCGAAACATCTGAAGATGCAGCTTTGCTGTCTTTTGAGGTCATTGACTGTAGCTCTTAAGTTACTTTTGCATAACATAGTGATGTGACTGTGTGAAGAGCACCGTGAAATTTTTGTTTGTTTTATTTATGTGTTGTAAATACGATTGGTGGTCAGGATAAACCAAGGTCACGGCTTGCCTTGCAGCTGTAGTGAAATATATAAATATATGGTGTGCTTTGCTTCTTACATGCAAAGAGTGTTAAATGTTTATTCTGTTCAGGATGGGACCCCTACTCTCTTCAACTTGCTTTTATCCCTTTACACTGCTCATAAAATGATCTGCACTGCACAGGAGAGTGCTCTCCAAAGTGAAACGGTCTGAGCAAGTCCCCATATTACAGCAGAGACTTACTCTATTAGTCTGTGGCGTCAACCTTCCTCTCATTAAGACTATTTGTGCCTTTAATGCTGATGTTGCTGAGTGCCGTTCCCTAACATTCCTAGTGTTTTCTAGGCGTCTTAAAAGCAAATTTTGTTAATAGATAAGATAAATGGCTGAAGCTTGTGACCTAGAAGGCAAAATCCAAGTGGCAATGCAGTGCTTTTGCATGAAGACTTGGAGAATTGCAGGATTTCGTTGTGACAATCACATAAGCAAAAATGGCTTAATACACCATAATGCCTCTTTCATTTATGGCAATTTTCTCATAGCTGTCAATCCCCTCCAGAGCACTGCAACAGATATCCCTTCCTGCCCAGGCACTGCACTGCCGCAGCATGCCTGGAGCAGCTACACTCTTCCTACAGGCAGAACATTACCCTTCTGTAAGCAAAAGTGTCTTCTGGAGACCATATGATAGAAGAGGATGTCAAAAAATAACCTGTGATCCCTCTTTCTTCTCCCAGGCTTCATCAGCCAAAATGCTGGGTTTCAGCTGCCAGTATTTCTTTGTCCTAGAGCTTTTCTTACATATTCATTGGGTTTGTAATGACCACCTTTGTTCGGTTAGTAATGAAACTAGAAACTATATTTAAGCCCTATTATTTACCAGACTTAGACGCAGCCTTGCAAAATTTCTGTTCTGCTTAATAGAAGTAATTAAATATTGATTGGGCCAAGGAAAATGTTGATTCTGTAGCCCCATACTCTGAAGCTGTGGGAAGATACGTGTATGAAACCAGGTTCAGTCTCTTGCTTTGTACAGAGTGAGCTCATGATTGTGTCTCCTACCTTCCAGGATATCACACAAGTCATTGGCTCACTATACAAAAAGAAGGTTGGAGGTTTTTTTAAACTCATCTTCCCTAAGCTCCATCTTTCCTGAGTCAAATATGATAAAAAGAAACCTCTGATAAAAATCTCATCTTTATTGTGGAATATGAGGGGAAAATGCTGATATGTTAACATATTTGGGAAAAAAAATAGTACTCTTACTTTTCAGGTAGTCTCTATGAACATATAAAGTCTAGCAGTAAATGCTGTACAACATAGTTTTACTCTCATTTGGAGCAGTCTTCCAGTACATTGAATTTCTGGTAATGTGTTTATTCACTCTATCCTCATTATAGAAATAATCAACAAAATAGGTCTGTGCTCTTTTCAAATCCCTGCAGAAGTCAGTCATCTCTCCAAACATATGGTCTGTTTACCTTCCCAAAAGCAAAATGTCTTCATAATATCAAAACCCAAAGACCCCTCTCTGTTCCAGTGCAACAGACCTGGAAATTCATTGAGCTTTTGCTGAGCATTTTGATCCCCAACTGGTATTTGAGAGCAGAAGGCCAGCGCACTAACCAGGATACATTAGGCTGTCGAGCCACCATGCTACAGTGGTTCTGACATTATTTTTTAATGAGAGAAAAAATAACTGACCTTGTAGGTACTTGCACCCAAAAACCTCTGGCTACTGTCCAGCCAGGAGGGCATTTCAGGAGCAAGTTTGCCATGCTTAGGACTAGTGAACAAAACTGATTTTTCTTTGCCACTGTTACAGAGTCATCAGTGACTACTTGTTCCCCAGAGATTTGTTTTCACTATGCACAGTTCTGTCCTTGGCTGAAACATTCAGCACTTAGGATAGAAGAACTGATACTGAAATACTTGAAAACTCCCTCTTCTTCCCCCCAAAATGTTTTATAAATGTTATTAATGACCAAAGGATGTGTTGCTGTCAGCATGCTTTCTGATGTTGCGAATGCAGTGCAGGTGGTCTTGCACAATGTGAAGGAAAGAGTTAGTATGTGATAACTTTGCTCAGCAAATCCCCCATTGTAGTTAGAACTACAATAAGGGGAGTGAAAACAACATCATCATCATATATAAGAAATACTGGGGAGGTTATTATAAAGGAAAAAATGCATTTAGATTGCACAAAGATATCTGTTCTCTGATGCACATTTTACCACAGCCTATTATAAACCTTTAAGAAAGTACACTTCTCAGTACAAATGGATCTCTGCAGTATTATCAGAACCCCAATAAAATTCTGTTTTATTAGGTCTGTGATAATTGAAGTGATATTCTTTCTTCCCTTTCTCTTCATATTCCTCACTACCAAAATATTAGAATAGCTCTATTTGGTGTGACAGGTTCTTTCTTTACATAAGAGATAGGACAGTGGTTGTAGAAAATCCATACTGCATGTGGTTAACTGTAAGAAGGTGTTGATCTCTCAACCGGCTATTTGGTTTTTTGTTTAGCAAGTTCTTTCAATCAAAATAATGTAGGCTGCAAGCAAAATTACACATATTCCCAGTGTCCAAAAAAATCAAGTATGTAAGAGATTCTGACGCTGGAAAGTCACAAACTAAGGCTGTTATGTTTCCATATTTTGTGTAAGGCAATAACAAAGGAAAGCATTGACCAATGCTGTTATGTGAAAATAAGTTCAGTACTTATTAAAATCTTGCAGTTTATGAAGTTACTGTGTTGCTAACCTTTCAATACAGATTGATTTTCTAAAAATACCCTTCTTTTCTGCTTGAAGGCCTATTATTTTTTTTTTTCTTTGGCTAAATTAACCTCAAAATGTAATTCAGCTCCTAATAAACTTCTTAAAAGTGTAATCTCTCCCAGTTTTCATACACTTTTTTTCATAATACTACTGAAAAGAATTAATATTGTCAAGTATTTATTTTATTTTTTTGCATCATGCATGCATATACACCCTATGAAACTCTGCTCATGGTACTGACAATCAACCTGACAATCAATCAACTTTTACTCAGAGACTGTTTCTTTGGTAACCGAACACAATCGCAGGAATTAATTGCGCGATACAGAAATAAATCCCAAATTGACATGTGGCACTTCTGTGTTTTTTTTGGTAAAGTCTGAAAACGTTATGATGGCACGGAGCAAAGGTGAAGCACGTCTGGTGCGCAGATTGTGAACGTACTGCTTCTGGTGGGAGTGAAATTCAGCCTAGTACCAACAGAAGGTCTGAAGTGAGTCCCTAAAATAGCTCTTTGTCATTTGAGATGTAGGTGATGCGTAAGCCCTTTGTCAAAGCTTTATAGTAGAACCGATTTGACTGTTGAGGAAGTAAAACCAGAAGGAACGCATCTCTTCTGAAGCTTTGTTTTTTTTCTTGTTGGTTTTATTACTTCTTTCTACTCACATTCTAAAATATTTTCCTAAGTAATAAGTTTGTCTGAAGTAAAGTAAATGCCAACCTCATGAAGTTCAACA
>NW_010249869.1:0-3651 GCF_000690775.1 Eurypyga helias
ACAATCAGCAGGGGGATCAGGCTGCCAACATTGCAGTGGCCCAGGTAGATGGGGACTGGAACCGGGAAGTAGCGTATGCTGTGCGCAGCACACAAACCTGGTGGCCAGAGGTACCCTGTGCAGCCCGGCAACCCTCCCCACCCCAAAAATACTTGGGAAAACTTCCCTTTCCAGGCTGGAGTCCTCACCTTCAAGATGAGGAAGGCAGCGAGTGGGCTGCCTGATTCTACGGGCGCCTTCCTGCTTCCCACCCCACTACTGCAGAACGAAGATAACCTGTGACCGTTCGTGTTCGTACCTTTTTTGTGAAAATCGTTCATGGAGGGGAGGGGGGGGATAGATGGAGAACTGCAGAGGACATGGGAGATGAACAGAAAGCCACTAAGGGTGTAGATGGGGAGCGGGGTAGTAAATAGCAGTTGAAAACTCATAAGCGGATGGTCTGGTGATCCCGCACCAGGAAAGGATTCCTCTGAACCTGGCAGACTTCATCAGAGGCTCTGTACGTTTTTCTCCCCAGAGGGCTTCTCGTTATGGATAGCAGATCCTGCTCCGAGACTTCCAAGCAAGCACATACAATTATGCAAGACAGTGAGAGAAGACATGCAGGTAGTAGTAGTAGTAATTTTTATTTGCAAACTGTACTTGTGATTACAATATTGCCTTTTGGGAACCATGACAAATACAGACAAATCCCACAGAATTTTGCAGACCTGTTCTATCAGAAATTCAACCCTATTTCAGCTTCTAGCATCAGGTAAACCAGGGATGACCAGCTCGTTCAGCTGGGAGGCTTTGGTTTGGGGTGGGTTTTTTTTTTGTTGTTTTGGGGTTCAGGTTTTTTTGCTTTAATAAAGATTTAAGACTGAACCATAAGAATGCAAATTCTTTCCTGGCATCCAGGGAAACCCTCTGCCTGCTGTACCGAAGCACCTGTAATTCACTGCTACCTCGCAGCCTCTCGACCCTTGAACTTCTCAACTCCTGTATCAAGTTTCCAGCATTGAGGAGCTTTTGCATTCTAAGGACTGTTACGTTCTGCCCTTCGTTACGGGAAGCCGTGACTCCAAGCGTCGCTTTGCATCCGAAACCCAGTGCTTTCCCGGTTCGTTTAAAACGTGGACATGGGACTAGGCACAGCGTGATGAAACTTGACCTTGCGGAAAGGAGAAATGTGGAATGCAGAAAAGACAGCTAACACGGAGTCTGTGACGGGAAATTAATTTTAACTGTGCCTCTGCTTATTTCGATATGTGCAGAGCAGGGGCACACAGGTTTGCAATTAGTAGGCAATCGTCGTTTCATGCCACGAATTTACATAAGGATGTGTATGCATGAAATTTAAATGTAAAAATAAAAGGAAGCCATACCTCGTCCAGGATGCAGTGCACAGGCTGGTAAGTACATAAATGATCCTTTTCATTTACTTTTTTCCATGCAACATTTGTTTAAAAGCATTTGTTATTCCCTTTTGAAGTAATGAATGGAAAAAATGTTTGAGAAAATGTCAACGTTTTAAAGAAAATGTAATTTTCACCGAAATCTTTTGCTGAAACTGGCATGACTACCTAAACGGTCTTTTTATTTCCTTGAATATGTATTTCCATCGAGTCCTAAAAAAACCTGATGACCTGAGATACAGTCCCAAGATGAGGCATCCTCCTGTCTTGGTTAAAATATGTTTGGGTCGAAATCTCTCATCCGTATGACATGTTGGTGGCAGCAAGAGCAGAAGGGGAGTAAACAGCATCCCACAGAATTCAATACAGCCACTATGGTCCGTAACGAAGTAAGCAAGTTGGTAGCTTAAGTACTAGGTGAGGTCATCAATTGCCTCTACAGAGTTGGGAAGAAAAATGTAATGAGAACAAGAGGGATCAGTTATATCGACTAATTGAAAATGACAATTTCTAAAACCACCTCCTGACAACAACAGAGGCTGCGGGTAACAGGAAAAGGTCGGGATTTCCTGTGTAGAATAGAAACGAGGTCAGATGCAGATGCCTCACCAACACTCGAGCTGAGGGAATCTATTTCTAGTTGTGCGTTAAGCGTGATCAACATTCTAAACAGCTTCAGTGATCGATGTTCAAAACCGTTTCTGCCGTAAAAAAAGTTTCGACACAATGGAGAGGCGACAATTTGACCAAAGACAATGTGAAGAACACGCCAGCACGTGCTTTGCCGCGCGGAGACTCTTTAAGAGGACACGGACTTGACCTCTTCCCACAGAGTGCCACTTGGTCGCACGATGCTTTGGCAAGTTGGGTGACTCCACGGGAGGATTTCACGGGACAGGAGAGGTAACGCATCAACAGCAGCCTTCTCGCCTTCATAAGCACAGAAGCGGACCCAACAAATGGGGTTAGATTTCTTACCGGTAGGGTTTTTCTGAAGTGGGTGCCCCAGGGTGTACCAGGGAAGCTGGCGGCTCCTACTCTTCTTCAGAGCAGTTCTAAAACTGTTCGTAAGCGGGAAGGGAAAAGCTGCTCAGGTTGACATTAACCACTGCAGTTTTTCAGAAAAAGCAAGGATTCAGCTTTGTGTTACACACCCTGTGTTTTGCAAAACATCTTCTACGTCATGCAGCGTGTTACCTATCTCCATTTGTTGGAATATTCAAGTTTGTCGGAGTATTAAATGTGGCACTTTCACAGCTTGACCACTACCACCAATGTATTAACGTTTTTAGGCTTGAATTTACGTAGCTTTTTCCAGATAAGATGCATGAAAAGACTCATAATTATTATGGTGACCCTTTTATGCTGTGCGAAGGGATTCACAGAATCACAGAATGGTTGGGGTTGGAAGGGACCTTACAGATCATCTAGTTCCACCCCCCCTGCCATGGGCAGGGACCCCTTCCACTAGACCAGGTTGCTCCAAGCCTCATCCAGCCTGGCCTTGAACACTTCCAGGGAGGGGGCATCCACAACATCTCTGGGCACCCTGTTCCAGTGCCTCTCCACCCTCTCCGGTAAGAATTTCTTCCTGATATCTAATCTAAACCTCCCTGATTTCAATTTATACCCATTCCCCCTTGTCCTGTCACTACAGGCTCTTGTAAAAAGTCCTCTCCCGGTACCCTTGTAGGCCCCCTTCAGATACTGGAAAGCTGCAATGAGGTCTCCTCGGAGCCTCCTCTTCTCCAGGCTGAACAAGCCCAGTTCTCGCAGCCTTTCGTCATAGGAGAGGTGCTCCAGCACTCTGATCATCTTCGTGGCCCTCCCCTGGACTCGCTCCAAGTGGTCTATATCCTTCTGATGCTGAGGGCTCCACAGCTGGATGCAGCACTCCAGGTGGGGTCTCACCAGAGCAGAGTACAGGGGCAGAATCCCCTCCCTCGCCCTGCTGGCCACACTGCTCTGGATACAGCCCAGGATTAGGGGTTAGGCCACCTGAAGCTCCTGTCAAAAAAAAAAAAAAATGTCCAACCAAAAAAGTTCAAGACGTGAAACCTCAGCTCTGGAAGCAAATTTGTGGATTACTTTTCTGGTTTGAATCATGGGATTTTTTATGTTGGAAGAGACCTTTAAGATCATCGAGTCCAAGCGTAAACCTAAGACTGCTGAAGCATGGCAAAGTTTATTTACAACACGTTTTAGAGCACTGCCGCACTTTGCTTCCCGATTCGTTAATCGGAGAAGCTGA